>NW_007258199.1:375218-428506 GCF_000164805.1 Carlito syrichta | reverse complement strand
GAAGGGAGGGAGGGAGGGGGAAAGGAAGGAACTGGAAACTGATCTTAACTTATGATGAATTAAAGACTTAAATATAAGATCTAAAACTATAAAGCTAGTGAAAGAAGAGAAGCAAATCTTTCACAATTGTGGTCTGGTAGAATATTTTATAGATAAGATTTCAAAAGCACAGGCAACAACAACAAAAAAAAATAGGCAAATGAGTCTATGTAAAACTAAAAGCTGCACAGCAAATATAATAATAAGCACATAATAAGTAGTCTGGAATGGAATTAAAAATTTGCAAAGTATTCGTGCAATAAAAGGCTAATATCCAGGATATATAAGAAATAAATAAATGAATGAATAAATAAATTCTCTGCAAATGATATACCTTCTTATTGCACTCTTCTGCCATGGCAGCTATGATGCATTGCTGTTAAGAAAGTTTGGTAGCTCACAGAATATCTGAGATGACCTTAGTATATATCTAACATGAACTTTAAGGGAAATATTTTTACTTAAACTCCAATAGACAGCCCCTTTGCTGTAGTAGAAAATTGGGCCATGCCACCCACCACTTATAATTCTAGAGACCCTCTTCTTCATGTTAGATATTCTACCATGCCAAAGGAATCAGTGCCTTATGTTCGTTCTATATATCCTCACAAAGCTAACTTCCAAATCAAAGATTCATGGAGAAGGTCAAGCAGGAGCAATCTATATCCCATACCTCCACCCTACTGGCACAAAAAGCATAGAAATGCAATATGCACACACAAACACACATATAGAGGCAGTTCTTGCTTTGCATAACGTTGTAGTAACTGAAACGTTTACGTATCAGAATTGTGTCCTCATGTCTCACAATTCCCTAACCACTGCATGGAACTGTGAAAATCATGCAAACAACACAGATATGGATGAGTTTTCATTAATACAGTACTCTGCAGAAATAAGGATCGCCTATTTGTATTTGGAGATTAAGTGGGTAGGATTCACAAGGTCTAGCACTACCAAAACATGGAAAGAGATTCAAAAGATTAAGAGCATCTATAAATGATGAATTTCTGCCAAATCCTCCAAATCGTCTTCCAACTGTATGTCACATTCTGCCAATTCATCCACCCTCCCTCCCCCGCCTCATCCTCTTCCCACCCCCACCCCTGCCCCGCCTACCAGGACCCACCTCCAACACCAGGGATCAAATTTTAACATGATTAAATTTAGTAGGGCCAAACAAGTCATACCCAAACTGTAGCACATGCTGTAAGCTCATGAGTACAGGGACTTGGCTGTTACTATGGCATTCCTGATATCCAGCACTAAGTAAGGTTTCCAATAGGAGTGTACATAACGAGTATTGTAAGAATAAATCACCAAGACAAAGAATTTGCAAGTGTGAAAGTGTGTTCACAAGATGCTGAGCTCCATAAAGTCCTTCTTGAACCTCTTTGCAAAGCATGCCTGCATTTTTGTGACTTAAAATGATGGAGAGTCCACGGGAATATTTTGCATTTCTCTGTTCTTAACTAATGGGAACTTAGTTTCTAGAATCCTTCTCAATATGGCATTCACTCCCTCCTTTGCTTCTACATTCAGTCCTCTGCTTACAGCTGCAGAGACTAATGAAACTCATTTCTTGTGTGACCCTTAGTCCCTAGACTGAAAAATAAATCAATTCAGCTTTGTTTTAGCTCTTTGTTTTCTTTTTAAATAATGTAAAGTGAATGCTTTATTTTTCATTCTCACCACAATCATTAGGGATTATTTTCACACTTGAGAATATTGAAGTACAAAAAAGTATAAATAATTTGTTTTATGCTTCACAATTACTGGTATGTGGCAAGGAAAAACAGAATTCCAATCATACGACCAGTGTTTGTCAAGGGATAAAAAAATATATTTGTTGAAATGCAGAGTGTTAGGTTCATTCCAGATGTGCAAACTTTGGGGCTCTGCATCTTTGGGTTTGAGGTCTGAGAATTGTATTTTTAGCTAGCTATGTCAGTGATTTTCATAGGTTCTAAAATTGGTAAGCAATTCTTGAATCAAGTCTCTGAAATGACATCTAGGAACCCTGCTTCTCCCTGCTTGGTCATAGAAATTTATTTTCCTACTTTTATTCTTAAGATCAAATTCTGTACTTCTAAAACCCAAAGTACAAAGCAATTTACCTGGATATCTTGTTAAACTACAGATACTGTTGAGGGAGGTCTCCGGTGGGGCACATGATCCCAGGTGATGCTGAAATTGCTGGTCCACTATGGCAGTCACAGGGACACAGAAGTGCTGCTCAGACCCCATTCAAGAAAGGACTCTCTATCCATCTCTCAGGAGTATGGGCAACAGGTAACCTCTAGCATCAGCTTCTTCACAGTTTACCTCAACTGTCCTAATGAAGTCATGGCACCCTCAGTCAGTGAGGGAGCATAATATTTGGCCAAGGCCTGGACATTTTCACTCACAGTGAAACTACGGGGCACAGACCTTTTTTGCCCTGGACTCCCATTGGGTGACAATGACTTTGCCATGTGTGCATTATGAAAGCTCCACCAATTTTCTCAGTCTCTCTCATTTCCTTTTACAGGTGTTACTCTTTTTCACCCTGAACTTCATGCTAGCATCACCTTCTGTAGAACACAGAAGGCATTTCTATAGCCTATGCTTTGAGTAGCAAAGTATCTACATCTTGGTTTCTAAACTTTGAAGCTGCCAAAGGCAGTTATTCTACCACTAGTGAATTCTATTTTGCTCTTATCCCTGAACTCAAGTTAAATACCAAGATAAACTTAAAACAGTCAAGAAGGATCCCTGATCCTTCATTCCTCTAAATTGTTCGGGTCCATTTGAACTTTGCTCTGTTTTCCCTTTTTCATGCCTCTTACAGGCATTTATATAAGCAGTTCAAGGGTTTGTTGTTGTTGTTTCATGTCTCTTTTAACAAGCAAACTCTCATGACAAAATACCTTAAACGCAATACATTCATTTAAAGCAGCATGGGCTAAAGTGGGGAAGGCCACAGAGCACAGCCCAGTATACCCTTAATTCTCAGGACCTTAGGCTTAGTAATGTTCCATTTGAAAAACAATTCTTTTCCTATGCTGGCTCCCCCCTGAAACAGGTTGGAATAATTTTTCACAGCCTCTTAATAGATACCTTGCTTGAAACTGCTATTTAAGTCAAAACCACCAGTGTCCTCTCAATGAATTGGAAGGTAATGCAGTTTTAATTTTAAGTCCAATTATATCTTGAGAGATGAATGGTACAGGGCAAATTCCTGCTTAGGGCCAAAAGGAAAGGATAAATCATTTACTTACATGATCAGATTGCTTCCAAGCTCCTCTGGGCCTCTCAGAAAACAGAAAAGTGTGGTTAAAACCAGTCTCTTTGGTTAAAAATATAATGGAAGGAAAAGTCATGGTAAATGTTGCTTGTATCAGTCAGGATGTCCAAGTTATTCTGTGGTTAAATACAATTTCAATGGATTATCTCAACAAAAGCTTTGTTCTTGTTCATGCCTCATATTAACCCAGCTCAATGAGGGTTCCTGCCCCCTGTAGTTCTTCAAGCATGCACTCAGATATTCAAATTTGGTGCACACTTTGAGGTTACAACCATGAAGAGAAGGAGACATAGCAAATATTGTGTAAATTATACTTTTCAATAGGTCTCTACCAGTTACATGGCTGAGACAAACTCTTAGAGACAGGGAAAAGCAATCTTATACTAAAAACCCAGAAAGAGAACTGGAAATAATAGGTCAAATAAAGATTACCAAAGACTTCAATGTCTACTACTCTTTTTGTCTCTGATTATGATACCTTAGTAAGAACATGGCAGAGAGTTAAATTTACCTACTATGTACCAAATTTGAGTAGGCAGTTTGAGATTTAAAACTTTCAACAATGTTGTAGATAGGAATGATTTATTTTGCATTTGCTATGGTCCAGAGAAGTCCCAGGCAAAGTGTTCCCTAAGACAAAACAACTCATTTAAAAAATTAGGATATTCACCCAGCAATGTCTGATCCCAAAGTCAATGTCCTTACAATTCAGTGGTGCATACTATACATGGAGATGTTTACACTATTGTGAATAAACCATAATTCTTAGTGTTAAAGTTGCCATGAGATTGGATCTAGAGAGAAACAGAAGAAAGGAATATTCAGACAGAATGAATAAGAAAATCATTTTAGAAGAGTGGATTAATTTAAAGAGCTTAAGTGAGCATACCTGTAATAATAATAGTAAGCAATTCTTGCATTCTTACCATTTGCCTAAGCTTACAAAATGTATCTCACATGTGCTACCTCAGTTAATTCTGTTACTCCATGATACTTGAGGCCTGACAATTAAGTTTGTGGATTTGCTACCATGTGCTTACATTAGCAGCATATTACAAGCCATTCAGTAAGGTTTTATAACCTTGATATATCAGTGTCTCACAGCTGTGTTCAAGTCAATGTGTGTATCTTGCTGAATGGCATTCATTATTGTTGCATGTTTTTGAGTGCTATCATGAGAATGTTGGCATGTGAATCATATTATACTTGGTAAGAGTGGAAGTGAAATCAGGGACTTGTTAGTTCAAGTTTATAGAGATTATTCCATGAAGAAAATCACAATGTACAAATGGATTAAACATTTTTCTGAGGAGAGGGAAAGCATCACTGATGAAGAGAGATCATGACAGTAATGAGCAGAACTGATGACAACACTGAAAAAATGTGTTGGATTGTATGTCAAAATTATCCACTGACTGTGAGAAGCATAGCAGACCAAACAAACATCAATAGAGAAAGAGTTAGGAAAATCTTAACTGCAAATCTTGATATGAGAAAGGTATGAGCAAAAATGGTCCTGAAGGAGCTCTTGCATCAAGACAATGCACCAGCTCACACAGCACTGTCTGTGAGGAAGATTTTAGCCAGGAAACAAATAACTGTCTTGAAATACCCTCCCTACTCACCTGAAAGGCCCCAAATAACTTTTTTATTTACCCAAAGATAAAGGAAATATTGAGAGGATGACATTCTGATGACATCCAGGACATCAAGGGTAACACTATGACAACTCTTATGATCATTCCAGAAGAGTTCCAAAATTGCTATGCAGAGGGTACTAGGCACTGACATCAGAGTAAAGCTTCCCAAGGGTAGTACCTTGAAGGCGACCATAGTGATATTCAACAATGAGGTATGTAGCACTTGTTCTAGAATGAGTTCTCGAACATAACTGTCAGATCTCATACACTCAGATTTTAGTTCTGCCATCCACTATTGCTATGGCCTGAACACATTTGTTAAACCCTTTGAACTTCAATTCCTCCACCTGTATAATGGAAAACATTCATATTTTTTTGCATATCTTATCTTAAGAGTAAAATGAAAATAAAAATTTTAAATGGATGTTATAGCTAAACTACACTGAACATACTAGGTGCTAAATAAATACTAAGTAAGGATCTTATGAGCAAGACTGTGTAAGACATAGCTTAAATTCAAATCCTACCCTTTTCACTTGGCTGCTTGGGTAAATATCTTGTGTCCTTTGGCTCTCCTGCATTAATGACATCTACTGTAATATAGGAATGATAATTTCAGTCTGAAGAGATGTTGTGAGTAATGAATGAGATACTGTATGTGAAATTTTTTAGGGAATAGTGGTACTCAAATGGTACTGACTTTTAATTCCCTTGTTGAATATAGATAGACCCATAATGTGAATGCATCTCCCAAAATGTATGTGTTGAAAACTTAATTCTTAATGCAACCATATTGAGAGGTGGGCCCTAATGTGTATAGGTCATAAGAGCTCCATCCTCATGAATTTGTTAATGCCTCTATTTAAAAAAGGCTTATGGGAGTGAGTTCTCTCCCTTCTGCTCTTCTGCCACGTGAAGGCATGATGTGTGTCCCCTTCTTGCCCTTTCCTCAAGTGAGGACATAGTAAGAAGACTCATGTAATGATAGCAACTCAATCTTGAACTTCTGGAGTTCTCAGCCTTATAAACTGTGATAAATAAATTTCTGGTTTTTAAAAATAAATTTTGCCATCTCTGATATTATGTTATAGCAGCACAAGACAGTCTAAGACATAATGATTTTGATAGAATACACTCCCAAGGCCTCTGGCAGTCTTTACACCAGAAAATCCTCCTGTGTTGACCAAATTGCTCAGGATCTTCATGCTCAACGTTTGGCTTGCCTGGGAAGAGCCTGACAGATTTGGCTCTAAATCTATTGTCCTAAGCTCAGAAACTATTGATTTGAGAAAATCCACTCCTCAGGTGCTTCATTGTTGTGGCTCATCTATTTTTTTTTATTGTGAGACACTTCACTACTTACTTCTGGGTACTGGGGTTGAACCTCCTGTCCTCTCTGTGGAGAGGACCATGAGAGTCAGAGGGCACCTTCTTCAGGGTCTTTTGTAACTTCAACTTTCTGAAAAAGTATTATCTGATAGGTAGACATATATAAAAGAACATGAAAAGTCACAGTGCATGGCAATGGAAGAGAAAGAAAGCTGTGAGAAAGTTCGTTGTCAAGCCCAGAGGCTGGATGCAGGCTGACTGTCCCAGAAGAGACAGACAGGTAGAGGTGGCAGGGAGGACCACAGTGATGGTAGAAACTGGAAACAGCAACATAATGAAAGTGAAAGTAGGTTATGATGACTAAAGGGAGACTCATTCCCATGGAAAGAACTTTTGAGATCAAAGTGGTCATGGAGTGAGTGATTGTTGTCTTCACTGGATCCACCACCAAGAACTATGTTCCTACTACCCAAGCAGTGACTAAAATAGAACAAAATATTCAGAAAAGGAAGGAGAATACAACTCCCAGGGGCCTTTCCAGCAATAAAGGATAACAAGGTACTTGATTTCTATTATGGTTTAGCCAGCCTTACCCACAAGGAAAGCTCTTCCCTATGGTGACTCAATGATGAGATCAATGATTTTTGCCAGTTTGCTATTCAGACACTGAAGAACCATCTGTACTAATATATTAATCTTATCTTAATGGACCTATGTGGTGCAAATAACAAATCCATATGCCAGTATGTGACCTCGTTTATGTGGTACTTCTACCATACCCAAAGAAGTGAAGATGCACTGTGTATTCAAATTTGAAAGCTTTGAAATTTTTTTATCATAGTTGCCTTACCTATGACTGTCTCTATAACATTCGCATATTAAAATTATGTGTGCCAATTATTTTTCCTGGATGCATTCTTCACTGGCATATGAGTGCACAGGTGTATGAACCATGTCTGTTTTGTTCACTGTCATTCCCCAGCACCTACATTCCACTGACACATTGTTGATATTCAGTTGTGTTGTTGTTGCTGAATGACTGAATGACTAGCTGATTAAGTAAGTGAATAACTAATGAATGAATGAGCAAAGCAGTATAGGAAGATGTAAGTCTGGGAGAGGAATAATCTAGCCTCTATTAACTATAAAACTCTGAAGACTAGCAGAAAAAACGAGATTTAGTTCTAGGGTGCAAAGTCCAGGAATGTCTTCAACTCATGAAATCTAAAATGGTGCCTTGTTTCAGTTACTATGTTTGAACCCTCTCTCATTATAATAATGATCTATTACCCCATCTATGTTATTACTTGGCTTTCCTTCCCTGAGGGTATAGGCAGATCAACAACACAGAAGCCATGGCAGGCTCTGAGTATTGACAGCAGCAGGTTTAAGATAGTGTTTAAGTTGGAGGATACATCATTGGTACCCAAATAATTGAGGGTCTGTAGTAATAAAATTGCTGGTATCTTTTTAAAAAAATCTCTTCCTTTGTACCCTAGGTTTTCACCAAGAAATGAAGAGACAATTGCCATGCATTCCCAGGTGATTTGGAAGCCCAGAATACAGGTGCCTTTTTAGCATGATACACAGTTCTATATCAAATTACCAGGAGCTGGAGAGAATTGCACCTAAGCTAGAATCTAATGGACATGGGGTATGATTTATGTAGAGATGGAGTAATAGGTAGGGATTTTAAATTTTGATGGAGAGCTGAAGAAATTCAATAAAATGTGGGTCTCTGGAGGCATGTTTTACTGTGTGTGAATGTTTTCATAAACACCTCTGAAGAGATAATACTGTACAGGTGAGCTTAATAAAAAAGGATTTTCCTTTTTATTCCTGCCAATCTGGTCCTTTCACAAACTCTCCGATGAGAGAAATATGGGTTTGTTGGAATTGTTCTTCCTTAGGTATCCAGTTTCCTTTTTCAACTTTTCTAATCTTGCTCCCCTGCCTTTTAGCTTTTATTGAATTTTTGCAAGAGGAAAGAATTTTGCTAGAAAGGATTTTACTAGAAAGAACAAGTTAACCTGAATTGCTGACAAATACGAGGGACTCAAAAGTCTAATAAGTCACCTGCAGCTAAAGGTCCAGCATCCTAATGAACCCAGGTATCAATGGAGAGGTGAGAAAAAAAGTTAGAGGGGGGAAAAAAAAAGGAAAAATTCTGCATAAATTAGAAAAGGCAATTACCCTGAAAAAAGTCTTACAGTACAGGTTCTTAGAAAATGTATTGGTGTTGGAGTTTGGAGTACCTGGTTTGAAATCCTGACTCAGCTTCTTACAATCTCTGTGACCTCTAACAAGTTGCTTAATTCTTATGAATTTGAATTTCTTTCTTTCGAAACAGGAGATAATTTTTTTCTTCCCAGGATGACTGGAGAAATAAATATGATGCATGCAAGCTACTGTAGCCACAGCCTTGCTGCCATAGTTCCCTATAAGCTCAAATTCTCACTCTGCTTTCTAGCTCCATAAAAAATGCAAGAAGGAAGTAGGAGAAGGCAGATCCTTTGCATCTGCACAAAAGGAGAATCATTAGCATGTAAGTGAACTTAACACCTACTGCAATTATAAATTCAAGCTATTTCCTTTTCATCCATGTGTCTCTCAGCCCAAAAAGCACAATCCAAGGTGAAGGATTTTGATAACCCATCCTTGGCATCACCCTGAGACTAAACCGGGAATGAAAGGGAGCCCTGAGGTGGAAGAGAAGGAAGAGGAAAAGCTCAGGATGCCTGAGGGTTCTATCTGGGGAGCTGCACCAGATGGCAATGCCCTCAAGTGGCTGTAAACCCAGGGGAAGGAGCAGAACTTGCTGGCAAGATGAGTTTCAGTTTAGTCAGGTTGAGCACCCACACTGCTTAATTTCTGTTTGTTGGTGCATCAACTTTACTTGGCACCTTTCCTCCACTGCCAAAGCTAATCCTTGCTCCAGCAAAATTGCAGAGGTACCTTGATTTTAAAAGAAATTTTTCAGCTGGCAGGTGACTGCCTCATGCCTCAATATCAGTCTCTGTGTCCCTCTTTTACATTTCTTATACATTCAGACAGCCATCTACTTGTCCTCCAAGTTGGTAACTGAAAGATCTTTTGTCTTACCCCTTAGTTTACTTAACCCCAGAGTTAGTCTATTGTTATTTGGTCTGAGTTTGTGAAAAAGTACTTGAAGAAGTTAGAGTGTTGGTATGTGACCAGGTCATCTGTGTTTGCTAATCGGTGCCCATCAAAGTCAGGTTTTCACCCTCTTACTGATACAGGGAAATAGGAATGCACTTTTTTCGCCATTATTACATTTCAGAGGGATGACTCCCAGTCTTGGAGAAAGACATGACTGGGTAGTAAAATTGGCAATAGGCTGGAATAAAATTTACATCTCAAAAAAGGCAAAGAACAAATTTATAATTGAAAATTTTCTAAAGTAAATGCTCTATGAAAAGGGAGGTCAGTACCCTAGGGTCAGGAAAAGGGCTTCTAAAATATAGTCAAGTTGTGTTGAACTTTAAGGCCATCCTAATCATCCCTTCACCAACTGAAGACTGCCCACACTTTTGACCCACAGGGTATATGTGCGAATCCTGTCTTCCCAACTCCCTGACTCAGCTCAGGGGCCTAGACTACTAATGAATAGAATTGAAAATTCAAATATGCATGCTAAAACCGAGTTACTAAAATAACTACCTTTTCCTTAGTAGAATATTATCACTCCTGAAGATATAATTTTTTTCAACTTCTCTTCTGTTCATTTAGATATCTCCTAGTTTCTAATCCAGCATTCCTCCTGCTTCACTCAATAGAGGCTCTGATTATTCCTATCCCAGTTGTAATTATTAAGAATGCAACAAAGAGTATATAGGTTTAGATATATAGATAGAGACAAAAACATGGTATAGATAGATTATAGTTATAGTTGATTATAGTATAGATACAGATATAGATATTGATGAACTTCTTGGTCATGAGAAGTAGCAGAGACAAAATGCCAAGTAGAATTCTCTGGTTTCCATTTGGGAGACTAAGTAGAAGGATACTACTATGATTAAAGAACACAGGAAGTGAAGCAAGTTTTAGGTGGAAAACAGTTTCAATTTTCAACAAAATATATTTGAAGTTTATATAGTACATTTTTACTCCATCTTTCTGCCAAAATATCTCATTGTTACACCCAGTTGTTAGATTAAAGATCAAGCTGGAGCCTTCAAAAATATTAGGTTAAAATTTTTGACCTCCAAAATTGTTAGATTAAAAATATCCCAGCAAGGCCTCCAAAATGTTAGGTCAGACCCTCCAGCGAAGGGCTGTGTGTGATCTGGTGCCATGAGAAGGCTGCAAAGAATTGCACAGAAGTTAGATTACAAAATATAGTTTATTTGGAAAGTAAATGAGAGAGAGAGAGAAAAGATTCACCTCCCCAAGATAGGGGAAGGGACAAAAGCTTAGGAAAACATGGCCTGGCCATAGCTCACAGAACACATGGTCAGACTATAGCTTAGCAAGGCAATGGTGAATGACTGCTTAAGGTTAGGTGCTTTCAAATATTCCCCTTGATAAGGGTAGGTCGGTAAGATGGTTGGGTGGTGGTCTGCTCTATGCTGTCCTGGAGAGCAGGTACGCACAGGTGATGGACAGCAGGCAGACAGGTGGGTTAGCCACATGATTGCTGTCATGATGATGGGGTCTTTCTGTATCAGGAAAGTCATGAAGAGTTGATTAGGTAAACCTGTTTATGAAACAAGCTGGGGAGAGGGTTGTAAAGCAATGATCAATAACTACCTCTGGGAAACTGGTTCTATCCTTGACTAGTGGATTAAAGGGTAAATTAAAATGAACTGCTAGAAAAATATGACAAAGCTAAGCCATGTTAAATTGGCTGCTCCTTGGCTACATTGACTCCATGTTATATCATTTTCCCAATCGTATATTCTAACTATAGTTGATAAAATCTGGGTAAGATCTTATTTCTTCCACCATGCTTTTTAACATAATTTCTCCCACATTATTATTTTTGATAACACGATAACCCACTTTCTATTATCTAATTATTTTTTCTGGGTACAACCTACATACTCACCCAATCTATCTTTATTTTAAAAGTTCTTCATCTTGCATGGAAGTTCAGTGTTCAGTAAAGGAAAATGTACTATGAATGTGGTGAATACTTAGATTTCTGAAGACATTAATTTCCCTTTAATAGTTTCCAGGTCTTGTGCCAACAAATCAAGAGAGGTTTAATTTTCTTTTATGAAGTTTTCATTTAACATTGTACAATCTACTTCTGATGTTTCTTATTATCCAGCTGGTAAATTATTCAGATCACTTCTTATACTAGTCAAGCTCACAGAAGGTTTTTTTTTTTTAATTACCAATTAGCACCTGTATCAGCTAGAAAAAAATTATATTGTTCCATTTTATCCAATAATGTTGTTCATGTTATCTGATTTAAAAGAAAAGCTGCTCAGGCAAAGAGATTGAAACTCTTGTGAATTGGTTTTTAACTCATTTTCTTAGCAAATATATGTATAACACTAGGATTACAATAGTGAGTAAGGTCCAGTTTCTAGCCTCAATGAAATTCTAATTAAGAGGTAGTCAAGCCAGGCTCGGTGGCTCAGCCTGTAATCCCGCGCCTTTGGGAGGCTGAGGTGAGTGGATTGCCTGAGCCCGCGGGTTCGAGACCCGCCTGGGCAGCGAGACCTCATCTCTACAAAAAATCAGCCGGGCATGGTAGCGCATGCCTGTAATTCCGGCTACTCGGAAGGCTGAGGCGGAAGGATCGCCGGAACCCAGCAGGTCGAGGCTGCGGTGGCCGGGAGCGGCCACTGCACTCCAGTCTGGGTGACAGAGTGAGACTCCAACTCAAAAAAAAAAAAACAAAACAAAAAAACCCAAAAAAATAAAATTAAAAAAAAAAAAAAGAGGTAGTCAAGTACTGGGAAAACTGACTGACTACATGCAGAGAATTGAAACAGGACCCCTACCTATCACCATACACAAAAATCAACTCTAAATGGATCAAAGACCTAAATGTAAAACATCAAAATATAAGAATCCTAGAAAACTCAGTCTATCACAGAAACAAAGAACTGAGTACCACATGTTCTCACTCATAAGCGGACCTTGAAAAATTATCAAAATACTATAAGAAAGGGATTGGCAATAGTTGGAAACTGTTGGGTGTGGGGGTGGGATTAGTAGTAGTGGAAAACTACCAGGAGAGGGTGGGAGCACACCTCATCAACAAGGGCACCTGCATAATGACCATTTGTATATCTAACCCTGTACTGTGCCCCAAATCTTCAAAATTAAAAATTAAAAAAAAAAAAGAAAAGAAAACTCAGACAACACCCTTACAGAAAATGGAATAGGCAACCAATTCCTGATCAAAACCCCAATACTCATGCCATAAGAAATAAGATAGAAAAGTGGGACCTCATTACTGTAAAACTTCTGCAAAGCAAAATAAACCATCAAGAGAGCAGGGAGATAATCCATAGAATGGGAAAAAATATTTGCCAACTGTATATCTGAGAAAGGTCTAATATTCAGGATCTACAAGGAGCTCAAATGTGCCAAAAGGAAAAAAATAAACAGTCCTGTTAAAAAGTAGGCAAATGATATGAATAGATACTTCGCAAAAGAAGACATATGAGCAGCCAACAGATATATGAAAAAATGCTCAGTCTCTCTAATCGTCAAAGAAATGCAAACCAAAACCAAAACCACACTGAGATACCCCCTAACTCTAGTCAGGATGGCCATCATCAATAACTCAAAAAACAACAGATGTTGGAGAGGATGTAGGGAAAAGGGGACACTACTACACTGTTGACAGGAGTATAAACTAGTAGAACTTCTGTAGAAAACAGTGTAGCAATTCCTAAAAGATGTAAAAATTGAACTTCCATATGACCCAGAAATCTCCTCTGAAAATACACCTGGAAGAACTAAAATAATTCTGTACAAAAGATACCTGTATGCACATGTTTATTGCAGCATTAGTCACAATATCAAAAACATGGAACCAATCGTGCTGGCCATGGAAAGAAGACTGGATAAAAAATGTGGTACATATACATGATGGAATATTACACAGCCATAAAGAAGGACAAAATTATGACTTCACAGAAACTTGGTTGGATTTAGAGTCTATCATACTCTGTGATCTATCACAGAAACAAAGAAGTGAATGTCACATGTCACTTGTAAGCAGACCGTGAACATTTGCCATAATACTTTAAGAATGGAATTGGCAGTAGCAGGAAACTGCTGGGGCAGTGGGCACATAACATCAATAAGGGGTCCTGATCTCAAAGTAGGCAAATTAGGGACCAAAGGGAGGCCCAAACACTACCCGTATGATGACCACTTATGTACCTAATCCAGAATTGTTCCTTGCATCCTTAAAACAAACAAACAAACAAACAAAAAGAGATAGTCAAGGTTTTGCTATAACTTTTTTTTTTTTTTTTTTGTGAGTTGGAGTTTCACTCTGTCGCCCAGACTGGAGTGCAGTGGCCGCTCCCGGCCACCGCAGCCTCGACCTGCTGGGCTCTGGTGATCCTTCCGCCTCAGCCTTCCAAGTAGCCAGAATTACAGGCATGCGCTACCATGCACACCTGATTTTTTGATTTATTGTAGAGATGAGGTCTCGCTGCCCAGGTGGGTCTCGAACCCACGGGCTCAGGCAATCCACTTACCTCAGCCTCCCAAAGGCGCGGGATTACAGGCTGAGCCACCGAGCCCGGCACTGCTATAATTTATTAACTCTTCTACTTTTCTACCTAGTTAAGAGTGGCAGAGAATTAAATTAATGTATTACCTAATCTTGGGACTAAATAGAACCTAAACCTTTAGGTGCTATTTAATGATGTAATTACTGACAGCTAGTAATGGTTAAACCCCGCCTATGGTGGGTGGCTTCATTGTTCCCAGTTCCTTATTCCTCCCAGTATCCTAGCTTTTTGCTTTGAAGCAGTTTGTCCTATAACAATCCATCCCATTGATGCTGGGCTTGCATGGGATTTTGGTAAAATGTTTCAAGACTAAGCCTGAAGAAGCATCTAGTATTTCAACTCAGTCCTCCCGCAATTCTGCCACCACCATGAGAATGTACACTCAGGATATGACTGCCCCAAGGAGGACAGAGAACATGTGGAGTAGTGCTGCACAGTGAGTTGACACTTAAATACCTGAGCAAGAAGAAATGAGCTGGGCAAAGTGGCTCAAGCCTGTAATCTCAACACTTTTCGAGGCTGAAGTGAGAGGATTGCCTGAGTCCAGGGATTCAAGACCATCCTGGGCAACTTGGTGAGATCTTGTCTCTACAATTAAAAAAAAAATAGTTGAGTGTGGTGGTGCATGCCTATAGTTCCAGCTACTTGGAAGGTTGAAGTGGAAGGATCCCCTGAGCCAGCAGGTTGAGGCTGCGATGGCCGTGAGCATGCCACTATACTCCAGCCTGGGCAACAGAGTATGACTTCAACTCAAAAGTAAGAAGAAGAAATGATATTTTTAGGTTATTGAGTTTGGCTTGTTAAGTTATAGAACTGTATTATGGTAACAACATACTAATAAATCTACCTTCTTTTAGGATTCATGAGGGAATTATGAGTGTATGAAATGATAGCAGAATAAAAATTAAAGAATTACTCTAACATAGAGGAGTACAAACTCAATACCTAAAGTAAGATTCCAGAAAGCTTGGGTTGGTGCCTTCTCTGAATCTTATAGCCTCACCAATTCAGCTTGGTCTGGTCTGAAAGAGAAACTAAAAGAAGAGAGTAACAGGGGTAGTAAAAGGGCCAGCTCTGAAGATGATTGTGGCCTATGTCAGTGAAAGCTGCATGAAGGTATGAACTGACACGGCCACTTCAAAGTAGACTAGAAGCTGATGCCACAACAAATATTTCCTTCCTTCCTTCTTTCTTTCCTTCCCTTTTCCTTCCTTTTTTCCTCCCTGCCTCCCTACCTCTTTTTTTTTTTTCCCTTACTACTCTTCTACTTTATCTTTATCTTTGCCTTGCCTCTCTACTGTCTTATCGGCTGTTTCCATGGTAGAATTGTGGCAGAGAGGGATTGATAGCAGGTAAAAGTATTCCTCTTAAAGATCAATCTGCAAGCTCTGAAAACCTGCCAGACAAGTTTTGCTTGAGAAAACCAAATAGCCAAAGATTTGCTTTCCTGGAAATGCAAGATAGTAACCAATTCACAACCTTAACCCAAATCCTTTCTTTGTGAAGTTACGGTTTACAACCTCTGCTTGTTACGCATATCCTAGAAACCATTTGTTTTTTGAAGATCTGTATTTGCTAAGTACAACCTTGTAAGTTCCAAAGAAAATGTATAATCACACAACCTGACCCCCTTCCTTACCTAAACTAAGGTATAAAACCCCTCTCCTCCCTCCCGTGGTGCTCAGCCTGGGAGCATTAGCCCACTGAGTTGCACCAGTGCTAATAAAACTGCTACTTCCTAGGATAGCCTCGGTGTCCCGGCCTTTCTGTTTTCCCGCAACAGAATTAGCAGCAAAACAGAAAAACATTGTGTTTTTATACACAGTCACATCTTAGATACCAAAGAAGTTTAGAAGTCCTGTGACACAAGGAGCTAGAAGAGTCACCTGTACCTCTAGCTGAAGCAGGGACAGTGGCCACAGTCACAGTGGAGACAGATGTGCTCAGCAGAGCAGTCAACCCATGAGGGCCCTCAGCTGGATCAGCAGTAGCAGCAAGAAAGCAAGATAAGACATGTGCATCTGAGAGACATTTTTTTTTCTAAAAAAATACAAGAGACTGTGACTTGAGAAACTCTGACTGTCAGAGGCTGGTCAGTCCAAGGTCAGGGCATAGAAAGCTACATTGTTTGGTGAGGGGCCCAGTCTTTCCCTCTAAGATAGCACTTTGTTGCTACAACTTCCAGAAGAAAGAAATGCTGCATCCTCACATGGAAGAAGGGAAACAGGCAAGAAAGTAGAACTCTATGTGAAGGCTTTTTTATCAGGGCCTTAATCTCAATCACAAGAGAAGAGCAATTATGGCCTAATCACCTCATAAATACCCCACCTATTCAAAACATCACATTGGCAACACCTGAGGGAATGGAGTGGCCATTTTTGTTTATTTTTACTTCATTTATTTATTTTTGAGTCAGAGTCTCACTCTGCTTCCCAGGCTGGAGTGCAGTGACATGATCATGGTCACTGCAGCCTCCACCTTTTTAAGCCATAGTACATAAAATGGTAAAATTATACAGCAGCATTAAATCTGCATTTCTAATAACCTTTAAAGTGTTGCCAGAAATTTATCAGAACTGGTCAGATGATAAAACTGTTCATATCTGTAAGGAATCCTATAAAAACATAAAGGAATCTTGCATATGATACTTTTTTTTTACTTTGTCCCAGGTAAAAATTCCATTGTTTGCAATAAGTAGTCTACAAACATCTGTACTGCCAACTCTTTAAAGATAATCAGTAGTAACTGAAAACACCATGAAAGCATGGTGCTTTATTTTCTTGTTTGTTTGTTTATTTTCATGCTTCTTGTGTTTTTGCATTGATATCTGTGCATAGCAATTACTTGTTTCAATTTATGAAGTAGTTTTTGTAAGTAGAGATGTTTTCCTTAGATAGGTCCTAGGGTATTGAGTCAATACCCTAGGACCTATCTGGGTAGACTCAGCAATGAGGTCTCTATGCAGTTTCTTCAGTTGTAATCTTCATGTCTGTAGCCTAGGCTATAAGAGTTTGTGATGGTGATGTTGTAGTTTTGCTGAGAAAGGCAACCACAGGCTGGCTGTTGACTGGTTGTGCTGTGGCTGTACAGGTGGTAGGGCCTCTGCTGGACTTACTATCAGGTTGGGTATGAGCAAGGATGGTGGACTGGCCAGCTGTGTGGCACACTCTGGAAAGCAGAGCCACACTAGCTGTGGAGTGGGGCAGTGTACACATGTGCTCATAAGCACAGAAGGACAGCCAATTGTGTATCAGTCTTTTTGCTGTGCAGATCTCCTGTTTCTTGGGTGTTTCTTGGGCATTGGACATTGGAGTCTGGGTTGTTCCATTAGGCCTACTTACTAGACAGTCATGGTCATGACGCTGCAGGCACTCTTGTGAGCTTGGTGGAATGATGGCAAGGCTTCAGGAATAAAGACAGGCAGTGGCTACTGACTTCCAGGGCTGGATACACTCTAGTAGTGGTTTCAAGATGGTACCATAATATAGCAGTTTAGGTCATGAGGGTGTGAACTGCCCAACACAGGCTCCTACACTGCATGATTTCCAGGGAAATTTCCAAACTGGATTCAGGGTTTGTGATGACTTCAGGACTCTCCTACAGGAAGAACTGTAGATGTCTGTAGTGGTGATGGGGACTACCAGGTTCTCCAGCTTATCTTTTTTCTTTTTTTTCTTTTTTTTTTTTTGAGTTGGAGTCTCACTCTGTCGCCCAGACTGGAGTGCAGTAGCCACTCCTGGCCACCATAGCCTCGACCTGCTGGCCTCCGGCGATCCTTCCACCTCGGCCTTCCGAGTAGCCAGAATTACAGGCGTGCACTACCACACCCGGCTGATTTTTTGATTTATTGTAGAGATGAGGTCTCGCTGCCCAGGCGGGTCTCGAACCTGCGGACTCAGGCAATCCACTCACCTCAGCCTCCCAAAGGCTCAGGATTACAACTGAGCCACCGAGCCCGGTTATCTTTTTTCTATAAGAAGCACCGCGGGGCTTCAAGTGATTCCTGTCAGGGGAGATAGGGTGGCAGAGGTAGAATGCTTCACATTCCTCTCTAGGGTGCTATCCTAAGTTTATGTTATCTGAAAGGATTTTGCCATTCCCCTAATGCTCCCTAGCACACTTTCCCAGTCACTCTAGTCAAAATATAGTTATAGATTTATTATTTTGGTTCCTTTATTTGGATAACTCTAGAAGGTAATCTTGCTGACATCACTTGTAACTCTCAATTTCTGCCATTGAACTGTACATACTTGGAAATAAAAAATTTTTCAGTTTGCAGTAAATACTCAGTGCTTACCTTATAGCTAGCATTGAATATTTATATAAATAATCTGAAGGTAGGTTATGAGAAAAAATATTTTTAAATTTATGTTTGTTTGTTTAAGGGTTAACACAATTGTCAGTATCTACCTCAAAATGGTATTAGATTAAACTATATGATATTACCAATATTTGAATGTTTTGACCTACACAAATGGCAATTTTATAGGATCAAACTATGTATTTAGTATTCAGCGCATAGATCACTCTAAGAAGCTGAATTAAGGCTTTGTTGCAATTTCAAGAAAATCTATTTTTAAAAATCTGCTTAATTTGCCTCTCTATGCTGAGGCAATAGAGTTCAGATTAAGTCCATTGCTAGTTTGCATAAGTGACACATTTTTGGTTATATAAGATGAGTATTTGCAATCTTAAAGGTTCTTCAACAAGTTTTGACTTTCTGTGCAATGTGTGAAACTGTCTTATAGTTCTATTCTCTAGTAATAATATAGGATAATATTATTGATATACTTCAATAAATTTAAAGAGGGGAGTACCAGTGGAGCCTGGTGTGGAAAGCACATCCTGCATGCTGGATATTCTGATAGCCATGACATACTTTAGTCCATTTAATCTTTATTGCACTGTGTAGGGCTTGCCAGAGGAAGAAGAACAAGGTTAGAGAAGTGGGAAAAAATTTTTTAAAAGGAAAACTTATCCAGCTCATGATGCTAATATATAGCAAAACCAAAGTTGAGCCCAATGCTATACTATTAATAGCTGCTATTCCAGGCGGAGCAGTCATGGCAAAAGCCACCAACACCATTCTTCACCAAGCATCTGGCATATCTTGGTGGTCATGATTCTGGTGTCCCATAGGGGAGAGACTCTTCTGAGAAATTTCCCAAGTGCTCAGAAACTGTAAAATCTGTGCTGTGCCACTATCTGCATAATGCTTAGG
The DNA here is from genome assembly GCF_000164805.1 of Carlito syrichta. Taxonomy (NCBI): domain Eukaryota; kingdom Metazoa; phylum Chordata; class Mammalia; order Primates; family Tarsiidae; genus Carlito; species Carlito syrichta. The sequence continues at coordinate 409,258 of NW_007258199.1, read as the reverse complement.
TAGAGGGTCTATTACCAAACCAGTTGAACCAGCAAAGTTTTAACAACCCAGGTAAAAAACAGTCACAGTATGCTTCCTCTGTACATAAGGTTCCCAAAGTCTTCTTGACCACTCTTTCTTAGAGTTGCCTGAAATCTCATCTTCTATTTTGCCTGGTTCACTTTATTAGCTTGATAAATATCCTGTAGTGCCCCCACCCCCATATGACCACTGCGGCCACTATCAGACTAACCTATAACACTTACCCTCTACCACACACACATACAAGATTAAAAGCCCTCTTCTAGACTGCAAATGTCTTCATAGACTGTCCTCTTTCCTCTTCCTATGGGATCTTCCATCACCATTCAATCTTCTTGCTTGCACGTCATCATTTCAACCATGTAATATCAGTGGGCCCCCTGCTGGAATAGTGCAGCACCACATGTGAGGGCTCTTTTAAGTGGTGCAGGAAGCCGTTAGAAAGATTTATATTTATGTTTTCAATCTGAAATTAGGAAAAAAATAAGTATTAATAATTCTACAAAAATGCACAGTACACAATAAGCCCTATTGAAAGAAAGATGAAGATTCCACAGCCTGGTGATGGCTGGGAACCTCTCATGAGTCCACTTTTCAAATATTTTGACATACAGCCATTGAGTTGTCACAGTTTATCATTGATAGGTGACATTAATAAAAACAGCTGATAAGTAGTAGAAACTTCATAGTACCTTTAATGAAGTGATAGTCAATGATGTACAACCTCTAAACTGTCAATGATTACAAATTTAAAAGGCGTGTCAATGGTTGCAAATTTAAGTCCCTGGCTCAGAAGTGACAGCTGTGCAAACTGTGGTATCTAGTGCATGCAAGAGATGGCAGTGGGGCCACCATAGGATGAACTCTGTATTTTCTGGACGTTGTTCATAGAAGCTCAGGTGTAAAGCCTGCTCTCCAGTTCTCCTCAAGGCACAAGTGCTTTCTCAAGGTCATGTTGGTAAACTCACTGTTTAACATCTCAGAGCAGCTTTGACTGGCAACTAGGAATCCTGAGTCTATACAAATGTCCCAAAATGACTGGCATTTTCTAGGGTGAAAAGCAGTTATTAGGAGTATGCGGCTTAAGATTATCTATCCCTGTATCTATCTGTATAGTGATATGAATAAATAGGTAACTAAATATAGATAAGGGTATCTTGATAGATAGAAATGTTTATCTGCATGTCTCTGTCTTTGTCTATCTAGATATAGATAAATGGCTATATGTACATAACCATCTCTAGATAAAGAGATATAGATGACTATAAATATATAGATATCTGTATTATTCTGTAAATAGATATAAACAGACAAATATCTTTGTCCATCTATATCTCTTTATTTATATCCGATATATAGCAATATATGTGATGGTTAAATGTGTCAACTTGGCTAGGCCATGGTTCCGGTTTAATCAAACTATAGTTCACATGTTGCTGTAAAGGTATTTTGTAGATGTGATTTACATCTGTAATCAGTCTGCTTTAAGTAAAGGAGATCACCCTCCATAATGTGAGGGGTTCTCATCCACTCAATTAAAGGACTTTAGACGAAAAAACTTATGTTTCCTGGGGAAGAAGAAATTCTGCCTCAAAATATTAGCATAGAGATATATGAGGTTTTAGTCTGCTGGCCTACTGTTTGGACTTGCCAGACTTAGCAATTGCAAGAGTCAGTTTCTTAAAATGAATCTCATTCTCTTTTTCTCTTTATGTCTCCTTCTCTCTTATTTATTTATATGTTTCTCTGGAAACCCTGACTGATATAGTATGTATGTATATCTATGTAAAGATAAATAAAGATATCTATCTCCATCTTTTTCCATCCACATCTCTTTGTCTTTATATGTCTATATGAACTTCCAGGTAGATAGTTTACTATTTTTCTTTTTTTCTACCTAATTCTGTAACTATATTTTTAACTATATCACATCTATACATTTGTCTATCTATATCTCTGTATCTCTATTTTCATATCCATATCCATGTTTATATCCCATTAGGGAAAATAAATCATTTTAGTAATGAAAGTATATTGTATTGATATATGATCCTTAGAAGTGTTTCCATCATGGTATAATTGTGTTCCCCCAAATAATGAAAATATGCAATTTAAAAACTTTTACATCTTCATACTTTAACTCATTTAAAATATACAGCCTATAAAATGAAATTTTATTTATTAGAAGTATTGTGTGTCCTTAACTTCCCGTTTGGAGTCAGTTTGGTGTCTCTAGCCCTTGTAGGTGCCACACTCTCTTTTGAGCATTCATGTTCACCTTTGTCACCACATAGGACCTCCACATGTGGTCCTGATGTTTTCTCACCCAATTATCAACTATGGTCACCCCACATTTATGCTTCTATGCCAAAAAACTGTTTATGACTTCCCACCTCTGTCAGCTATGTTATTTCATGCTCAAAATCATTCCTTTTTATTTGTGTCAGTATTAAATTCAAATTAGTAGTAAGCTGGCATCTTTTCCCCAGTGTTAAAATGTTTCTTCTTTTCTTAGGTAGAATGAAGAACTTTTTCTCTGAGCCTACAGAGCAGTATAGCTATATTGTAAAGATACGTTGTACTGCAAAGGTTTATGTTTATCTCTATCCATTATTGAATTGTAACATCCCTAAAGAAATGGTCTTTTTAAAGATATGTTTACTTATATCCTATGAGAGGTATTATAGAAACTTGAAGTGAGGCTTTCCTATTAAAAATGATTGGGAAATTATGTTTTCTACTTTTGAACTTCAACCCATCTTCCTCTCAAGCTTTAGCGTCTTCACATAGTGTTTCTTCAGCAACCTTGATCTTAGTCTCCCTTATAGTCTTTCATTATGGACCATATCACATGTCCACATAGTTTTGACTGTGTCCACTTAGACATCTTTTCCTGGAGACATGGCTTTTTCCTCCCATTACTGCCCACTGAGGATCTCACAAATATATGTTACAGTCTAGCTAGTGTGCCCGGGGTAGGCAAGAGATGTAAATGGGAGGAGCACGTTAAACATTCTTAACATTGACTGTTACTCTTTTCACATAAGATTTCTCACACTATGAGTGGTAGGGAGCATACCAGACCCAATGCTTCTTCAAAATACTCGGTAATTTTAAGGCTTAACATTGACCTTAGTGTGTTATTCGATTTTCCATATTTGCAGCAATTCTTTGCCAGACCTTTATAATTGTGTATATGTGTGTTCCTACGTGCTGTTTTTACTAAACAGGGCAGCGATGTCAAAAAATTATGGAACATTATTCAATTTTTATTGAATAGCCAGTGTCAGCTCTGTGGCAAGGATTATTGTAACTGTCAGTATTATCATAATAATCAAATAAAAGGAGTGAGGTCTCTGTTTCAACTAAACAACTTGACATTTTGCACGTCTGTCTCTTTAATGTCACTTTAGAGAAGATGATTCAGCTTGCTCTTGTTCCAAACAAATGGCTTTAAATCTGCCTGAATCCATAAGAGTGTGGTAGAAGTAAGATGCTAAAGTCAGAAGAACTGGAGTCCTGGTGCTGACAGGGGAATGTTCATTCTTTGTGACATATAACAAGTGTCTGATTTTCTCTGGGCTTCCATGTTCTCATTTTTATAACATGGTCTCATGTAGCTCAGCAAGTCTTATTTCTGTTGGGAGCTCCTAGGGGGTAAATTTCATTAACTTTTTTGCTCTAGCACTGATTTTCATGGAGCTCACTATATTTGCTTCTCCTAGATTTGTTGCTAAAATTTCAGTGTAACTACTGCAGAAAATTCTAGAACCCACAATTCTCAGATACAATAACAAAGTTAAGCTATGAGCAGGGAAGTTTATGAGGTCTGACAATTAAGCTTGTGAATTTGTCCTAGAAAAAGTGCAACTTACTTCGTTGCTGAATATAACTATGGTCACCTTCTAAGTACTTCTCTCGGGAAGTTATGCACTGATGCCAGTTGTCTAGTCCACCTGTAAAAGCACTTTTTCTGGAATGACCACGAGAGCTGTTGGCATATTACCCTTGATGTCCTGAATGCCATCAAAATGTCTACCTTTCAATATTCCCTTTATCTTCAGGTTAGAAAAAAAATCATTGGAGGCCAGATCAGGTAAGTAGGTAACAAATTCCAATACAGGTATTTGTTTCCTGGCTAAGAACTCTTTCACAGACAGTGCTGCATGAGCTGGTGCATTGTCATGATGCAAGAGCTCTTTTGGGATGATTTTTGCACACAACTTTCTCATTCCAAGAGTTTCAGTTAAGATTTTTCTAACTCTTTCTCTATCTGTGTTTATTTGGTCTGCTATGCTTCTCACAGTCAGCTGATGATTTTGACACACAATTCAATGAATTTTTGCAATGTTTTCATCAGATCTGTTTGTTACTGGACATCCTGACCTCTCTTCATCAGTAACATGTTCTCTCCTCTCAGAAAGAGGTTTAGTCCATTTGTGGACTGCCGTTTTCTTCATGGCATAAATTTGAACTAATATGTCTCCAACTTCACTTCCACTCTTGCCAGGTTTAACAAGAAATGTAATGTTTGTTCATTGCTCTGATTCAAGCTCCAATATTCTTGCAACATCACACAAAAACATGCAACAACAATAATGAATACGACTTAGCAAGACACTACCACACCGACATAAACACAGCTGAGAGACACTGATATACCAAGGTCAGAAACCTTACCAAGTTGTTTGTACATTGCTTCTAATGTACGCGCATGGTGGCAATTTTGTAAACTTAGTTGTCAGACCTTGTATTTGATAGAAATAGCAGAGGACTTGATGCCCTGTCTACCATTCCTGACAGATTCCATGTCTGAAAAACTGGGACAACATTACCTTCTGCTTTGTGTAATGAGCAGGCAGCTGTTTCATTTTGTTTAACTGCTTAGGCTCTTATGACAGACAACCTCCATTCAAATCAGAAAGGTCTTCTTGACATCAGCTTCTTTATTTCTAAAACAAATTAACAATCATAGTGCCAACAGAGAAAAACTATTGAGTGAATCAATGGTGCCTTAAACTAGGAATCTCCAAGCCCCATGACCTGTTAGGAACCAGAAACACAGTGGCAGGCAAAAGCTGCTCTGCTTTCCGTCCAATCAGTGGCGATATTTGAGTCTCATAGGAACGTGAACTCTGTTGTGAACGGCACATGCGAGAGGATCTCCTTATGAGAATCTAATGCTTGATAATCCCCTCACCTCTGTCCGTGGAAAAATTGTCTTCCATGTAACTGGTTCCTTTTACCAAAAAGGTTGGGGATCACTGCCTTAAATAAGGCTTAATGGCATTGACCAAAGTCCTGCGTTCATGGAATAATAACATGAACATCCAACATTAGCATAGTCCTTTAAATTTTGAACATTCCAGTGTAATATTTTATATATTTAAATATATGTAGGTATGTATACATGTATGTGTGTGTGTGTGTGTGTGTGTGTGTGTGTGTGTGTGTGTGTGTTTGTGTGTGGAGAGCGAGAGAGAGAACTTTTAATGTTCACTGAGTTAGTAAATTTTAAGTATGAACTTGTTAGGTCCGGAGGGAAGCAGCACCCACCTTCCTCCATCTGCTCCTCCACTCACCGATCCCCTAAGCGCCCCTCCACCCCAAACCCACATCCGCATACCTCCACATCCGCATACCTCTCTTGAAGCTTCCCGGAACCAGCCACCAGCTGCCAAGAAGGGCCAGACGCGATGCTTCCAACCCACACCAGATGCGACGCTTTGTCTCCCCACTTCACTGCCGCCCCCGACACCCTCCCAGATATAGCACCCTTAAAAACCCAAGCCCTCCCTTCCTTGGGCGCGACTCCCCTGGCCCATCTTCCAGGACCACGGGACCTCACCTGGGAGTTTCTCCCCCAATAAACGCATGGTTTGTACCGGCCCTTTGTCCTGTGCCTCTTTCAGTGTCTCCAAACGTTATAGAACTAAACCACAGCTTCTACACCCGAGAAACTTCATTCTAGTGAGATAATTACTGCATCAGAAATTTCATGCTGAAAAGTGAATAATGGTTCAGGCATTCTGGAGATGTTTCAATGGAGAGAGCCAGGATTGGATGGTAGATTGTGAAGAGCCATATGCATACAGAGAGCTAGAGCTTTTGGTTGTGTAGGCAGTAAAAAAAAAAAATTGTTTCATTTGTAAAGATGACAGAAATAACTTTTTGTTTATTTTTATGGCATTGTTTTAAGTATTCATTATTCTCTCTTTCTATAAATATTTATGTAATACCCTCAAAATACCAGGCATTGTGCTGGGTTTGCAATATTTACAAATTATTTAGAGTAATTTAGCTTATATTTGGGATATCAGAGAGAATACAAATGAGTAGACAGATAGATACATATTGTCATAGGAACTTTGAAATAAACGAAATAAGACAAAAGGCTGATGTATACCCAGGACAGGAGTCAAGTTAAGTCCTGACTAGAGTGTTCAGGATTAGCTTTACTAGGAAGTTTGGTTTATGCTCAGCTCTAAATATAAGAAGACTTCAGCAGAAGCTAGAAGGCAGGGGTCAAGATGTTTGGAATATACTATATGGAAAAGCTGGGTAAGAAGCAATGTGGTATGGCATACCTGTAATCAGTTTCTGCTGTAGTCTGGATTTTATTTCTGCTGATCTTTGAGCATTGCTCCTTGAGCATTTACTCTCATAAAACCTTTATTTTCTTACCTATAAGATGAAGCTGCTGCTGCTTACTCACAAGGATTGTTGACAAATAAATATAAATGACTTGTTTTAAGGTCTGCATCTTAGTGAGTTTAGGCTGCTATGACAAAAGTATCATAGATTGGGTGAATTAAACAACAAAAATATATTTCTTACAGTTCTGAGGGCCAGAAGGTCAATATCAAGATGCCAATGAATCAGGTCCTAGTGAGGGGTCTCTCTGAATTGCAGATGGTTGCCTTTTTGCACGTACTCATGTGGCAGAGAGAGAGCTCTAGCTCTGGTCTCATCTTATAAGGACACTAATCTAATCCATAAACCATCTAAACCTAATTACCTCCAAAAGACCCCACTTTAAACATCATTACATTGGGGATAGGACTTCAATGTGTTAATTCAGTAGGAAACACAAATATTTGGTCCATAGTGGCCTGGAATAGTGAGTTTTAAGTATAAAATATCAATTAGCTCACATCAAACCTCTACTAAAAAATCTTTGATGGTTCCCCATTTTTCTCAGAGTTAATGCCATAGTCCTTAACATGCTATACCCAGCATGGCCACTGTGGCCACTAGCAAATTCTAGATCACTTTAAGCCTTTGTCCTCTGTCTTCCCTCTAAACAGAAGTGGTCTTTCGCAGACTCTGCTGGCCAAAATGCCTCTCTGTCCACTTCAAGTCTTTATTCAAGCCCATCTTTTCAATTAGACTTACATGGCCATTCTAATTATGTAGTAAGCTACTCTACAACCTGCCCTTTGCTATCTCTGGCCCTATCCACATAGCATAGCACTTATTCATTCTAACATGGTTCTTAACCTCACATTTGTCATACTTATTGATAATTATTTGTCCACTTCCATTACTAGAATGTAAGTTTGAAAGAAAAAAAGTTCTGTATCTGTTTGGCTCACTGACATTTTTTAAGCAGGTAGAACAATGACTATTGGAATTTATCTACTAACTAGATAAATGTCTGAGTGAATGGATGGTACATTGCTGCTAAAGTAGCTGTTGTTGAAAGGTGATTGTACTGGATTCTAGTACAGGCAATATTTGAAGGACACTGGTGAAAATATAGGTATTATCTAGGAGCCCAGAGCAGATATTTCCAAAATAATAATACTAATTTAATTATTTTGGAAATTAAGGATTTTCTTCCTATTTACGTATCTTGAGACCCTTCACCCACAGTAACTATTGTAACTCCAAATATAAACTATATATTTAAAATAATCAATTCAATTTGATATATTGAACTAGGCTTATGAGAAGATGAAGTATAGTTGTCTAATTAGAGAATTAATGTTGGAGGTAAATATTGCAGGAACAGCCCCCATTAGTCCCTGACCGACTATGGTATTTCATTATGCATTAATTACTCTGGGTGATTTGTGGTTGGAGACAGATCCCATGCATCATGGGAGATTTCCCATTATGCTAAGAGCTTTTGTGCAGCGGGAGACAATAGTTGAGCGAGGTGAAGGTTTTCTACAACTGAAATAGGATTAGGGACTCATCTTTAGAGGAAGGTGGTACATATTGTAGAGAAAGTAGATTTTCTATGCGGTGTCCACATTGTCATGCCAATATAAATAAAAGAAAGTGGCCTGACCCTGAAGTGGAAGAAAGCCAAAAGCAGGAGAATGTGCCTTTGGGATAAAGAAAGGCAATGGTAAAGTATTAGGGTAGACCCTGGGTCTTCATGAGAGAGGTACTGGCTTTGAATACTGACTAGGTTACATGTGTGGACAGGGGTATAGGATTCAATCTCTCTGAGTCTCAGTTTTCCAATCCATAGGAGGTTATATCTCAGACATTTTTGAGAGGTTCAGATGACATAGCATGTGTAGTATGCATTTGTCAAAACAGATGTTAGGGTTTACTCTCCCTCATCAGCAAAATGAGAAAATCCAACAATATATCTTTTTTTTAAACAATATTTTAAAATTTTATTTTATTTTAAAGATGTGGGGAGCAATTCAGGATTAGGAATACAAGTGGTCATCGTACAGGTAAAGTTTGGGCCTTCCTTTGTTCTCCCCTTTGCCTGGTTTGAGATCAAGTACCGTTATTGATGTTGTGTCCTATCCCCATCCTGGCAGTTTCCCACTACTGCCAATCCCTTTCTTATACTATTATGGTAAATGTTCAGGGTCTGCTTATGAGTGCGAACATATGGTACTCAGTTATTTGTTTCTGTGATAGATCACTGAGTATTATAGACTCTCAATCCATCTAAGTTGCAGCAAAGTCCATAATTTTGTCCTTTTTTATGGCTGTGTAATATTTCATTGTGTAAATGTACCACTTTGTTTTTATCCAGTCCAGTTTCATTGGGCAGCTTGGTTGGGTCCACGTTTTTGCTACTGTAAATAGTGCTGCAATAAACATGCGTGTGCAAGTACCTTTTTTGTAGAGTGATTTAAATTCCTCTGGGTATATTCCCAAAAGGGGGATTACTGGATTGTATGGAAGGTCAATTTCTAGTTCTTTAACAATTATGTATTAAGATACTATGCTTTGTAAAACATCCTCATTTCCTTTATCTCATACGTTTTTTGTAACTCATGAGGAATCTAATATTTTTCCCATTTTCCAGAGTACAAAATTGAGGTACAGAGAGGTACAGATAGGGACATGTCCAAAATTACTAAGCACAGCTAGTTTGTTAGTAAAACCAGCTTTATGCCTGTAATCCCAGCACTTTGGGAGGCCGAAGCAAAAGGATTGTCTGAGCCTGGGGTTCAAGACCAGCCTGGGCAACTTAGCGAGACCTTGTCTCTACAATAAATAAAAAAGTTAGCCAGACATGGTGGTGCATGTCTGTAGTTCCAGCTACTTGGAAGACTGAGGACGAAGGATCACCTGAGTTTAACAGGTCAAGGCTGTGGTAGCCGTGAGTGTGCCACTGTACTCCAGCTCTGGTGGCACAGTGAGACTCTGACTTAAGCAACAACTTTAGAAGCTACCTATAGTAAGCACTCAGGAAAATTTAGCTACTATTTGTATTACTATGATAATAATATCTACCAATGAAGATATCAGTTCCATAAATCAGTAATCACCCTTTGTACTAATAGTAACTATAACAGGCAACACCCAAACTCAGACACACAAACACAGAGGAAAAAAAGAAAGAAAACCCTCTGATTTGAGATGTCTTCAGTACACATACATTCTAATCATTTGGGGTAGGGCCAAGAGCTGCTTCTGTTTTCCTTATAATTGAGGTGGAAATAAGTTTAAGGAAAAATGGAATTTCAAGAGCATTAAGTATTAAAATAGAAAACCGGATAAACTCAGCTGGATTGAATGAGAGACAATTTTCCAAATCTGAAATATGTTTTGTTAATTAGTAATTCAACTTTTTGTCAACTTTTTCAGGACTTGGGTTGAGGAAACATCAAGTGATTTTGTAAATTTCAAATCATGAGCGTGAAAGACTTAAAATACACCATTAATTCTTGCTTATTGGGGTAAAGGAAAGGTACAGAACAGGTACAAAGGTTGTGAAAACCAATTTGGCAAAAACCCATGCTATCCAATAAAACTAATTTCTCAGATAATTATTTATAATAGCAAGCTAATGCAATCTTAAACAGTGCATTTGATTGACATTTACTTTTTAATAAATTTAAAAGCACACAAAATGTATATTTCAAAATAGGATATTTGGATGATATTAAAAATAAATGCATAAAGTGTTTCTAATGGCTTTACAAAATGTATTTTAAAACTAACTTGGAATAAAATGAGATTATTACATGGGTTATATAAATCTCAACTATTTAAAACTATTCATAAGGGGAAAAAATAACTTTGGCGGTGGTTCACCATGACAGCTGATTGTGGAAGACAGTTATTTTATTATTTTATTTTAAATTCTATAAGGAGCATGTAAGCTGTTTACAACTAGAAGAGAGAATATTATTTTAAAATAAGGCATCTCTAGAGGATGAAAAATAGAAGGACTGCATTTTTTTTTTCTCATGGAGTTAAAAGTAATTTCAGTTTCACTGGTTTAGTGCTTTGTGATCTAATGTTACCAACCCCAAGTCATGTCACTGAGGTTATAACACTTAGTTACATTATGGCAGCAAAGTCTCTGTGTCCCTCTGACTTCTCCATGAAAAAAGAAGCAAGCTGTTCACATCTGTCTTATCTTTTAATAATTGTATTTTAAATTATAGTTATTTGTCAAAAACTCTTAAACTTGTAGCTGTGGATCTATAAGTTCCATGACCTGTCTTCTGGAAAGGGCTGATGTAATTAGAAAGGTTCCATTATCAATCATTCAACTAATGGCCTCTCTCTCTCTCTCTCTCTCTCTCTAACTCTGCTGTGGCTCTCTGGCTCTCTCATCAATTACTCTGAATATTTTAGACAAAAGATAAGACCAATTCTACCTCCTCTTGGCTACAATGTTGTCATTGCTGCTAATGGAATTTTAAATCTTCCCTTAGAAGGAAGTTTCCTAGGGAGACTTCTTTGCAACTGCCAATTAAGGGAGGCTAATTCTTGCACTCTCCATAGAATTAGCAATAGATTGTAACAAATGTGGCCAAAGGTAGCCCATTTGGAACAAAGCAGTTTTCTCTGACATTTGACAGACTCTGAAGTTGGTTTTTATTTCTCAGATCTGGAGGACTCCTAGGTTCGGAAATGCTACTTACATGTTAAAGCGGTCTGTAAGGGAGCTGTCCCCTTACGTCCTGACAGTAGCAGATGCATTCTGTAGGAAATGAAGAGATTAGTAAGAGTTGAATTTTTTTTTTCCTTTTTACCATATTTCTGCTTATTTTTCTTACGGGTAAAAATGACATTTTGAAAGAGTTTTTCATCTCTGCTGTCTGGCTTCCTTGCCTGAATTCAAAGGAGCTTCCTATCCCAGGCGTTACTATATAGGAAAAGAATTTCAGGGCTGATCCACCCATCTTTCTATCTGGAAATTCACAATTAGATAGATTCTCACTGAACTCTTTCCATCTTTCCTACTCATTGACAAACCTGGTTTTACTTTTTTAGGTGGCGATGGACTATGTAAGGACCAAGATAGAGTCAATATAGCCAAAGAACTGCCATTTTAGCATTGCTTAACTTTGTCATGTTTTTCTAGCAGTTCACTTTGATTTACCCTCTAATCAAGGACAGAACTGGTTTTTCAGAGGTAGCTATTGATACTTGTCATGCAACCTCCTTCCCAGCTTGTTTTGTATTAATTAGCTTTTATTCCAAGTATTTGCCTCCGGCATAAGAAGCCAAGTTAACCTAATCATCCCTTTGTGACCTTTGTGACAGATCCCATCACCAAGACAGCAGTCATGTGACTAACGCATCCCTCTGCCTACTGTCCATCACCTGATGTCAGTAGCTGTGTCTACCTGTCCCCTTCATGATGATGTGGAACAAACCACCACTCAATCAGTCACCTTAGCAATCTGCTCCCTATCCAGGGGAAGATTTAAAGGCATTCAACCTCAAGCAGCCGTTGTCATTGTGTTGCTAAATGGTGTGGACTGGTGGTTCTTTGAGCTATGTCTTCTATTGTTTTTCTAAGCTTTGGCCCCCTGGCCTACCTTGGAGAGGTGAATCTCTCTCTCTTCGAGGGGCATTGGATTGCAGACATTCCCTCATTCCAAATGGTCTGACCTAACAGACTATATATGTGTTTTTGTTCTAAACGATTCCTTAAGGATATTTGTGGTCCAGAAAAAGAAGTTTTATTTTTCTTTGATGAGATGATGATAATTTATCTTAAAACATTTAGATCCATGGAACCTCATTTACTCTATTTGTTCTAAATCAAATTAAATCTGAGCCCTTACTGACCAAGTCAGTGGCTAATTCAACCTGTCATATTATGAGGGCTCCATGTCTTTCTTGGGAACTGAGGTTATACCTCCAGAATAGGAAAGAAATGCAGTCATTTGTTGCTGGTGGGCACCATCGTTTCCTGTGTTCTTTTCACCACAATACACTGCAATGAAGACCTTGGGTGTCATAGTACTGGCACATAGTCTCTCAGAAAATCTCCCAGAGGCTTCTGGTCTTTGTGTTAAGTCTTCACAAATATCCTGGAGCCTTCTCGTGACTAAGGGGCAACAGACATGTGAATCACAGAGGTCTACAGTTTCTAAACCTCTAACCTGCTTTTATCTTCCAGGTTCTTCAAACCTCTCTTCTCTTCCTCCTAGGACAGGACTCCTCAACAAAGTTTTCTCCTTCACCCTTTATAAATTGTCACCACCCAAATATACCCTGATGTGATCATATGTTTGTTGTTAAGGACACTTGAGGTGAAAGCTTTATTCAGAGAGATGATCTCATATTTAACTTTTCACACCATCTGAATTGGGTAAAGAAATGCACATCTGACAGACAAGAAAAATGAGAGTCAGAGAATTGAAGTGGCTTGAAAAATAGTATAGAGTTCTTCTTCTGGAATTGGTAATGGGGCTCAAGCAGGTCAGTGTGCATCTGCAATCTTAACCATCAACCTGACTCTCACTCCAGGATTGTGATCAGTTTATGTGACCGAGTTACACCTACCTTCTGTTGGTTTATTTCCTTCTGCTTTTGACCTTTTAAGTCAGTACTCCTCAACCTAGAATTCCCTCCTGTGTCTTTCCCTTCTCATCATTCACTCTCAGACTATCATAAATATCAGCTAACCAAAGATAACTCAGATTGTTATAGAATTTTGTTACTTTTTACCCTTCATTTTCTATAGTATACCAATCACATTATGGAAATCATTCTAATGCAATATCTGTTGGTCTGTTTTCCTTCAGTCCTCTTTAGACATTTATGAAAATAAGACAGTTGTCTATGTTCTTTTTTTTTTTTTTTGCACCTAGCTTTGTTTCTGACAAATAGCGCTCAATGAATATTTATTATTTTATGTGTTTAATAATGAATATATAGGGGTCATTTTGTGCCAGGTAGCAGTGCAGTGTTTTATAGATATTTACTGATTTAATTATAATTTTAAAAACCTAGAAGGTTGATAAACTACCCTTTTGTACAGGAACCTGGGCAGGATAGAGTTGTATAACTTGCTCAGTTTGTTCAGCTAATAAGCAACAGGGGTGAAATTTAAACCCAGAGAGCCTGACTCCAGAGTTAGTGCTCTGGACTATTTAATCTATGCTGCAATCTGAACTATTTTGGGATAAATGAAAAATCAAATACATGAATGAATAAATTATGACTCCTAGGCCATAGCATAAAGTATGAGAATAACCTCATCTTAAATTTAATCATCACCCACTGAATGCCTAGAACCTGTAGACATATAGGCATAGTTGGGTTCTATGATAGATCATTTGCAAAAAAAAAAAAAAAAAAGGCATGGTTATTCCCTTCTTGTATTCAACTGTATTTTCAATGTTACTTTGTAACTCTTCCCATTAAGGGATAGGATTTATTTCTCCACTCTCTGAGTAAAGATTGGGCATAATTTGCTCTGGCCAATAGAATAGATGGTAGAAATGTCATAAGAATTCCCAGCATCCCCTTACATTCAATGCTACAAAGTAACATTGAAAATACAGTTGAATACAAGAAGGGAATAACCATGCCTTTTTTTTTGTGTGTGTGTGCAAATGATCTATCATAGTACCCAGCTATGCCTATATGTCTAGCAGGTTCTAAGCATTCAGTGAGTGATGATTAAGTTTAAGGTAAGGTTGTTCTCATACTTTATGCTATGGCCTAGGAGTCATAATCTATTCATTCATGTATTTGATTTTTCATTTATCCTAAAATATTTCAGATTGCAGCATAGCTTACTGTCAAGAGAGAAATCAAAGTTTTGCAGGTTAAGTTTAAAGGCCATGTTTCAACAAGATCTTCTGACTTAATTACTAACGTATGGTATAGATAAAACAAAAATTGACTAGAATTTGACTGAAATTTAAGGGTATGTATTTTCAATAGTTTCTAACTTCTGTACCATTTCAGCATTATAGATCTGATGGAAAACAAATGAAACAAAACAAAATTGTCTTATCCTTATACTCTTGCATTCAACACAATACTTTTGGGAGCAGAAATGTGGGAACTTTTTTCCCCCTTCAATCAAGCAATTCTCTAGCAGGCACCAACTGAGTATGCTATCATTCAATTCAATTTTGATAGCATATACCAGAAGCTAATTACAGATCCATGGGTTGAGGACAAGACTGCCTTCACTTCAGATGCCAGCTGCAAGTAATGTGCTGTCACCATACTTTTTAACAACCAGTTACCAACCACGGTTTCTACTGCCCCCTTCTGGGTTTGATTCATTTGCAAGGATGGTTCACAGAACTCAAGGAAACATTATGTTTACACACACACACACACACACACACACACACACACACACACACACACACACACATTTATATACATAAACATTATAATATGTCACAGATAAACAGTCAGATAAAGAGGTACTTAAGGCAAGGTCTGAAAGAGCAGGAACTTTCTGTCCCTGTGAAGTTGGCGTGCATGGCCTTCCCAGCATGTAGATGCATTCATCAACTTGGAAACTAATCTCATGGTCCAAGAGACTTTACAGAACTTGATCTCTATCCCCCAACCCCACATTTCCTGGAGACTGGAGGGAGAACAAAAATACCAACCTGCTCATACTCTAATCATTTGGTCTTTCTAGTGACCAGCCCCATCTGGAGACTCTTTAGATATCCAATGTAAGTTATCCCAATAATGTATATTCGGGTGTTTTCAAAAGGGTTGGTTATAGATAATATTAGATATTCCCATTTTTAGGGAAACTCCAAGAGGTTTAGGGACTTTATAAAAAACCAAATATTATAACAAAAATGATCCTATCACCTTTATTATTAAGGAAATTGCAAGGGATTTAGAATTTCTATTTTAGGAACCAGAGATAAAGATCTATCAATCTATCAATCTCCATTTATCTATAAATTTACATGTATGTGTTTGTGTGAGAGTATATCTATATCTATCAATCTATATCATCTATCTATAATATATATCTTATTGCACGTCAGGCATTCCTCAAATTTCGAACATGCAATACAAAATGGGTTATAAAATAACAAAACTTTTGTAAAGGAAGAGAGATACTTCCTGGTGTGTGTGTGTGTGTATGTGTAGCAATTATTTTCCTCAGTGGGCCCCTCAAATAAGGCTGTTCAGGAAAATGGACAAAGAAGATTGTCTTAGGAGGAAGAAAACTAGGAGGCAGCGTAAGTTGTCTGATTGTAGAAGTTATTCCACAAACACCCTGGATTATGGGCTGGGTAATGGCACATAAGTCCTTCCCCTCCCCTTGCTAAACAAGAGACTTGTCCTGGTCTTCTTCTGCCACTATTCATGTGCTGTTGTGAATTCATTTAACATACATTCCCTCAGAGACCCTGAACCTTGATCTCAGTGCTGATTTTAGATTGTCTGCTATGAGTATAGATGAACTATGTTTTAGTTTAAACTTGAGTTGATTGCATTATATTAGCAGGACAGCTCAGAAATTGTATAATTGGAAAAAGTGTATGTTTTACCGTAGAGGACTTATGATGAGCTATAGTAGATGTTTCTGATTGTTTCTTGACAACATCTCTGTCTTCAATTTCTTCAAATGCTAATTCCCCTCTTCTATTGCCTCTATCTTTTTGGAATTTTCTGACTTCACTAAGAAAAGTTTTGGCCACATTATCCCACCTTTCTCTCCATAAGGGTGGGCAGGAATGTAATATAAACTGTCAAAAGAGAAAACCCCATTACTTTGTATCCTATCACCAGGGTTTGGGGATGAATGATAATCTTTTGCAGAGATTAGCATTTTTAATAAGAATACATCTCTTTTATGAGAGCAAATGCTAAATAATCCTTGAGGTTTCATGAACCATTTTTTTTTTAACTCTACATGGAGAAACAGCTGAGAGGTGGCAACAAACAAATTGCCAAAATATCTGAAGGCATGTCTGCTGGAAGCTACTATTGTCTATAGACTGTATAGTTAGCTCAGTGAAAAACTTGGTTCTTCTGGCTATACATATGAAATGAACTTTAGTTTTAGATCTCTAAAAAATAACTCTAGATGAATGACAGACATTCATAAAAATAATATCTTACATTTATTGAATATTGGCTATGTATCAACATCCTTATATGAATCCAGTACTCAGAGTAATCATCTGAAACAGAGACAATTACATTATTAAGTTATATAAACCAGAAAATTGAGTCTCAAAGGGACAAAAAACTTGGCTTAGTCTCAGAGATAGGAGATAGTGAAATAAAGACGTAAACACTGGCCATCTAGCTCTAAAAGTTGCTGTGCACAATTAATACACTGTTGGAAGAATGCAATATGCTTCATGACTAGACTGCATTATCATGATCCCGCCTTCTGCTTTCCAAAGCCAATGGTGGCATTCTAAGGGCAAAGCAGGGGAAAAGGCCCATTTTTTTTTCCTGACCAGTGTAGAGTATGACTTGATCTGATGTCTAGTTAAGACACCCTAACCTTAGGAGTTAATCTCCATTTCTCCAAAATTCTAGCATTTGGAATTAATTTTAATGTCTACTGCCATTCTGGCTAACTTTTTATTTCTCTCTGGCTATTTTTAGTTGGTAAGACTTCTGTGAAACTTTTTAGGCAGGTGCTGTGTTATTATGAATTGGGCTTGTGAGAAAAACACAGGGGAGTATGAAGATGGGAGTTATTTGGAGGTTATTAATTAACCAAATATTTCCTAAGCACCTACTATATATAATACCAAATTAAAATGGAGAGAACAGTTAAAGATAAAAATAGAATTAACATGATATACAGTCTTTTCTTTAGAGGCTATGAAATCATTAGCAAAAGCAAACAAATGTATGTGAAAAAATGCTGATTATTCAGAGAGTGGCCTCCAGAGAAGACTCGTTTTGTCTATTTTTTCCCTTGTGCTTAGCTAATTTGTAGATATATGAGTTTCTATTATTCATAAATTGCAGGAATCAAATAACTTTTTTAAATATATGAAATTAAAGATGAATGATCAAACTAGGATGTGACTAGACATCTTGATGGAGATTGTTTAAAATGCAGATTCCTGAACTCTGCCCCAGATCTCCTATGTCTAAAATTTCTGTATTGGAGACTGTGAAATTGTATTTTAAGAATACAAACCCAGAAAGACTTCTGCTTCCAGGAAGATGGAACACAAAATACATGTATTTTTCTCTTATTTATCCTACTGAGTACAACTAAAAACCCTGGCCCATACTCTGTGTGTGTGTGTGTGTGTGTGTATGTGTGTGTGTGTGTGTGTGTGTGTGTGTGTGTGTGTGTGTGTGTAAAGAATATAGACTATTCCGGAATGAAAAAGACAGATGAGGTAGAAAACTCAGGCTCTGAGGAGCAACGGTAATGAGGTCTCCTTTTTATTCTTTTTGCCTCTGAATCTCAGATTTATTGATGACGAAAATGGCAACCCAGAAATACCAACAGATGAAGACAAAGCCACAGAAAAATTATGCTCTTCTAGCCAAAGGACTAGGAAATGTGCAGCATTGCAGACAGAAGGGTTTTAGACAAAAACTGCTTTATTTTTGCCAAACATCACAGAATCATAGCTTCTCCCCTCCCCTGTTCCTTCTTGCCACCCCCTCCCTCCCGCCAGTTATACCCACACCAGCAAAGAGCAAATAGGAGCCTAGATTCCCCCCATTCCAGATTGTAATGAAATGGCTCCAAAACCCCACTGGAGTGGTTTAAGAGGAAGACAAGAAGAGACTGGGATAATGAGTCCCACTTTGTGGTACCAGGGAGACTATGTGGGAGAGTCTGGACATCTGTCCTCATTGGTCAGTAACAAGACCGAATCCTCTCTTTCCCTAGCAAACTTCAACACAAGTCAGATAAAGCAGAGCAATTAAGAAAGATCCAGAGTCTCATAACTAACATAATATTTAAAATATCCAAGTTGCAATTGAAAATCTCTCATTATAATGAAGTCCAGAAATATCTCAAAGTAAATGAAAAAAAAAAAAAATCAATAGATGATCCAGTAAATTTAATAGTGGCTAAAAATAAAATTATTAAAAATATTAAAATAGGCCAAAGGAAAAAGAGAAATAGAAAACAGATAATAATTTAAAAAAACTGAATAAACAGAAAAAAGCCAGATGTTAGCACTGGCATATAAATGGCATTAGATATATATGATCTAAGTACACCAACTAAAAACAGAATCTGAGAGTGAATTAAAACACACGATCTAACAAGATGTTGTCTCCAAAAAACTCAATTTAAATATGACAATATAGGCAGGCCAAAAATTAAAAAAATAAACAAGGAAATAAATATCATAAAAGTACCATATGAAAGAAAGCAGGGATTAGCTATATGAGCCCTCCCAAAACAAACAAACAAAAAACCTCGGCATTGTCTTTTGGAGGACAGGCCCCTTGTAGTACACTCAAAGTTGATCCTTTGAATCAAATGGTCCACCAAAGTTTTTATCTGTAAGTTTTGAGAAGATTGCATCATAATTTGCAGAAGAAACATCCCGAGTTATGGCCAACAGGTGACTGGTTCTTCCATCATGACAATGCACCCGCCTACACCCCACTGAGTGTTCAGCAGTTTTTGACCAAAACCAGCATGCCTCCTGCCCTCACCCATCCCACATTCTTGCTCTGAATACCTTTTTTGTTTGTTTCCCCAGATGAGAAAACTCCTCAAAGGGAAATAATTTGCCGATGTGGAAGAGGTGAAACAAAAAAAATGGCAGAAGCGCTAAAAGGCATCAAAATTGATGAGCTCAAAAATGGTTTTGAGCAGTGGAAAAGCATTTCAATGGGTGTATTGCATCAAATGGAGAGAACTTTGAAGATGACTGATGTTTACACAAGTAAGAATAAATACAAATTTTTAAAAATAAATTTTAGATTTTTTGAGTCTTCCCTCATATCAATAAACTTGTTGTCAGAGCAAAACATGTCACCAGAGACTGAGAGAAATATTATATAATGATAGTATACAATGACAAGGAGGTCAAACAAACTAGGAATATACCAACCCTGAGAATGCACAAAAGCACATATATGAAACATATGAAACAAAATGAGATAAAACTGAAAGAAGAAATAAATTTATATTTTGTATTCAAATTTTATATTTATAGTTCATATTTCAATTTTTATATTTATACTTAGAGATTTTAACACCCCTCCCTGAACAATTAATAGAACAACTAGACAAAAAGTTATCAAGAATGTAGATTAACTCATAAAAATTGTCAACCAGCAAGAGCTATATGGCATTTATAGAAACTTCACACAGCAACAAAAAATACATTGCTTCAGTACACACAAGATATATATCTGGATTAACCATTTCCTGGGACACAAAGCGAAATCTGACAAAGCTAAATAAATGGAAATCATCTCTGATATTATTGGAATCAAACTAGAAAGCAACCACAGAGATATAGGGAAAAACCCAAAGTAATTGGAAACTGAATAAAACACTTCTAAATATTTAATGATTTGAAGACGAAGTCAAGGAAATTTTCAAAAAATGACTTTGTTAAAAATAAAAATACAAAAACTTGACAATTTAGATAAAATGGACTAATAGAAAAACAGACATTGCTATAACTCATCCAATATAAAATAGGTAGCTATAAAAGAGTTATAACTACAAAGTGTCTTAATCTCTTCCCAATGCTGTAACCAAACACCTGAGACTGGGTAATTTGTAAAGCACAGAAATGTATATCCCACAGTTCTGGAGCTGGGAAGTAAAAGATCAAAGTGCAACAGATTCAGTCTCTGGTTAGGTCTTGGTGTCCTTCTGAGATGGCACCTTGTTGTTGCATCCTCATGCAAGGATGAATGCTGTGTCTTCATGGGACAGAAGGTAGAGAGGCAAAAGTGTGTACCTACTTCTTTCCAGACCCTCTATAAGGTCACTAATCCTATCTATGATGAAGAAGTCCTTATGGCCTAATCACCTCATAAAGGCCTCATCTCTGAATACTTTTGCATTGAGGGTTAAGTTTCAACATAATTTTTAGAGGGGAAAAGCATTCAAAGCATGTAGCATGAAGGAAATTAAATTCATAATGAGCAAATTCCTCAAAGAGAAACTTTCAGATCCATACAGCTTAATTGTAGAATCCTGCGAAACATTTACAAAAAATTAACACCAATTTTACATAATTTCTGCCAGAAATGAAAGAGAATGTGACAACTTCCAATTTTGTATGAAGCTACTATTACCCTATACCAAAACCAAACAAATATAATATAAAACTACACAAATATAATACAAAAAGACCAATATTGATTACATATATTGCCACAAAAATTCTTAACACGATATTAGCATTTTATTTCGCAACGGATTTTCACAAACATGTTGTCCAGATGACACATTTATTTATTCATTCATTTACTTGATACAGATTTATTGATTACTTACTATATCAGTAATTGTTGGAATTGTCTAAGCAAGAAAATAAAGTGATATAGTTCCATAGTTTGTATCTTTAGAGTCAGAGTTGCACCATCAAAATTGACAAAGAGTTCGAGTGGAATTAAGAGCTAAGAAAGTGAAGAGAAGCCTCTTTAAGTCTTGAGAACCAATGGTGGAAATAATAGAATTCTTTTTTTTCTGGTAGATAAGTGATTTTTACAGTAGCTTAGCATTAGTGAGTATTTTGGTTATCTATTTACTGGTGAACACACTGCCTCAAAATTTTTACTGTGAAATGACAATTTTGTTCATATCTGTCCTACAATATCTAGGATTTAATAAGGGGAAACTCAAAAGCTGGGGATTTGAGTTATCTGAGAACATTCTCACTTATATGTTTGATAATTCATTCTGGCTGTGAACTCACTTGTTTGCTGGACTCTCTATGTGGTCTCCCAAATGAGTTAGTTTGGGATTTCTGATATCATGGAGGCCTGAAAAATGAAACATTATCACATTCCTTTATTCTGTTGGTAAATCAGTCGCAGAGCCCAGATGCAAAGGGAAGGGAACCACAACCCATGTTCTTAGGAAAGATTGTCAGGGTTTTGAGGTCACATGTTAAAAAGGCCACAGTCATCCTTCTGGTCATAGATGATGAACATACCTTCCAAATGCAAAATAAGCTCTTTTTCTACCAAGAACCTCAAAAATTCCATCTCATTAGAGTATCGGCCTTAGGTTTAAGTTTGGATCACTTCCTATAACTCAAGTCCAGAGAAAAACAAAGCTCCTTTGACATTTATTGTTAAAGGATCTTACAGTAATGTTTAAACCCACCACAGTGAACACACCAAGATGAAAAATATGTAAAGTTGCAATAATTTACACATTGTGTGAACCAGTATCCCACTGGCAACTCTCCATTTCACTTTTTGGTGCACCATATCTGTTGCTGAGTAGTTACACTCATGAACTATCAAATGATAGTTACAACCATGACTGGTCTTGGCCCTATAAAGATGACCTGGATAATTTGGGTAAAGTTGTAGCACCTGTCTTGTTTATCTGTCGGGTCCAAATGCAACTCTCCCAGATACCTAGAGAGTGACAGTTTCTCATCTTGAGTCCTATAATTCACAGGTGATCATGCCTACCTATCTCTTTAGGACAGTGCTAGTTTACATCTGTTGTCCTAGTGTGAACATTAATAATATCCCTTATCTTTCTTAAAACTCCAGTTTAGATGACGAATGCTGTGGTTATCTCGTTGAATAGGATCCCTTGAAGAATATTTTAATAAATTGGCAGTTGTGGCTTCCTTTTTATCTCAATAGAAGCACAGGGACCTTAAGGACAGAGGCCATATCCAATCCTTTCTGATTTCTTCAAATATCTTTATTTTTATATCAAATATTAGATTATTTACTAGGGTTCAGATTCCACTTGCTGTAAGTGCCTTGAGGCCAGGGGTTGTGTCTTAGTAGTTTCTGTACACACAGCACCTCTCATTGTGCTCATCTGAGTCAAAAACCAGTAAAATTCAGTGAATGACTTTTCTTCTTCACTTTTTGAGACTACAATTAAGTCTCAGGAAATAGATGTCTGTGGTATGTGTAGCCATTTGATCAGGTACTAAATGTGCCTCTTTGGACAAGAACATTCACAGCCAGCCATAATAAGTTCTCCTTAAGGAAAAGAACATAATCTCCCTGAGAAATTAGAATCCAGCTTTTTAATCACTTTACAGCAGAGGCAGTCCTTGCCTGAGATTTTCTTTTTAATGATTTATTAATGCAGTCAGCATCTGACAGTTTGAGTATTTTAATTTTGCTTGATCTAAATGCTACTTTTGACACCGTTGATTATAACATCTTCCTGGATCACTTTGAATATTTTGTCAGTTTAGCTGAATTGACTTTGAGTGAGTTTCACTCATGTTTGCTCAACAACAATCCCCTTGCTGACGAAGGTTTCTTTCCTTCTACTGCACTGACATAATATGTGGGACTTCATTGGAGAAGCCTGGATTCATGCAACTTTCCAAACAGCCTCTCCAGACAAGGTTGCAGCCCTCTAAAGAAGAAGAAAGTTGGAAAGCAAAGAAAGCAATGTTTGACATCAGAATTGAGACATTCAAATTCGGCATCCATGTGACAAATTGCATTACTGCTCAGCTTCTTTTGTTCCAGCTCTGTAAGTGGAGATAATTATACCTATCTCATATTGTTTTCATAAAGATTTTCAGAGCACCTAAGACATCATACTAGTCCTTGCTTGAGGCCACCATCCTAGAATGACTTAATAAGAAGCCCCTGTAAAAAGTGATACCTACTGGCTCAACATTAAGGTGGCAGTGCCCATGAAGCAAGGATAGAAATTAAGTGACTCTAAATTTTAAAATCTTGACACCTTCTATTTCTATTTTTTCTTTTGTTCTGTTAACAATGTTTGAAAAATATATTCAAACATGTCTTCCTCTTAGGGTGGATTATAGATTTCTATTAAGGCAAAGAGTTTTCAACCCTTTAGCTTTGCATTTCCTTATGACTTGATTATAATTTATGATCTAAGTCAGGATAGGACAGTTTTGTGAAGCAAAGCAGTGATGGTAATAATTATTCCAAGATGATATGTCAAAATCCAGGAATGTCCTAGACAGATTGATATAAATATCCTATCTATAAACCTTTGCACAAACATATTCACATAAGAAATAATAAATACTAACAATTTAAAAATTTACAGGTCAATTCATCACAAATTAAAAGTAAAAATTTCAAATTCAGACTTGCACACTATTGAGCTATTTCTAATTTTGAATTCTCTGTATGTATGACTAGCATTAAAAAAATCCATCATCCAAAACAGCATCATGTCTTTGGATTTCTTTCTTTCTCAATATTCACGTCTCCAGGGCTACTAAATTTGTTTGACCCTCTGTCCTAAATCCCTGAAAGTCTGTTTCCTTTTCATCTTCTTCATGAATGTGAACTTTGTATAATTTTAATTTGAATATCATAAAAGTTTTCGAAGTGAAATTATTACTCTTTCTCTTTGTCCAAAAAATATATATTCTTGTTTAATTAATTACAGATATTAATTAATCCAGATGTCATTTTTAGAATTCCATATTTAAAAAAATATTTAGCCAGGCATGGTGGTGTGTGCCTGTAGTTCCTGCTACTTGGAAGGCTGAGGTGGAAGGATCGCCTGAGCCCAGCAGGTTGAAACTGCAGTTGCTGTGAGCATGCCATTGCACTCTAGCCTGGGTGACAGAGTGAGACTCCAAATCAAATAAATAAATAAATAAATAAGAATTAAAAACAAAAAATCTTGATAATGATCCATTGATTTTTATTGAAAAGCTCAGTCCTAAAATCCTTTCAGTTGCCTGTCTGAACTTAACACGCAATTGAATCCCCACGGCTTATTTTGTATTCCCTGTGCACAATTGTAGATTCCCCTAATATCTTATGTTTCCTTGGATTTTTTTTAAAGCCAACTCAATCTTTTCCCACTTCCTGAAATTATCTTCCTTCTTGTCTTCTTTACTTGAAGAATTTTTAGTTTTTATTCCAACTGCAATTCATTTGGTACAGTTTTATATCCTTCCCCCTTAGGAAGAACTGGGAACCACAGCCTTCAAGACTGAAAAAACACTTCATCCATATTTCTAAAGGAACTGAGTGATGACTTTTAATGCCCATCTCTGCATTAGAGTGTGATCTTTGTGAACAATAATTCTTTTTTTTTTTACCTCATATTGCCAACTTCTTGAAAATATTTTGTAGGTGTTGAATATCTGAGTGTGGAGAAAAAGAAAATGAGAAAAAAGAAGAAGAGGTATTACATCTTCACGGTTTCTGTGCATCTTTTCAACATCGTGACACAGCACAGTTAATGTTGCTGCTGGTGGTGATGAATAAAAGTCTTATAATGTTATTATTATTGCCCTAATTAACAGCAACTTGAAAAAATTTCATTTGTTGATCTCTGATTATGGTCCAAACACCATGCTAGTCTATATGTGATGTGTATCTTCTTTTTACCTATCAGTCTTATGAGTGGGGGGATGATAATAACAATTATAATAATATAGTTTTTGAAGAATTTACTATGTGCTAGGCACTGTTCTAAATTAAGCACTTTATAATTAATTGGTTTTAACTTTTTAGAGAAGAGAAAATGTTAAAAAGAATATTATCCAGAGACACATGAAGATTAAGAGGTGAAATTACAACTCAAATCTGGGAAGACTGACCCTGCTATCTATGCTTTTAATAGCATTGTTATTCTAGAACAGGCCAAAGCCCCTTTGACATAAAGCTGATAAAAAGAAGTTGACCAACAAGTAAATAAAACACATATTTCAGAAAATGTAATAATTCAGAAAGTGATTTTGTTTTCAGAAAACAATGCAAGGAGATAGAAAGTGATGGGCAGGGAAGCCTGGGCATGTAGGTCATAGAGGAGATGTGACCTAAAAGAAAATGGAACAGTCATCCCGAAATGGGTTGACCACCTTCCTGCTGGAGGAAACAGCAAGGACCAGTGTATCTGGGCTCTCATGATTATGAAAGGTTTAAGGACCAGAAAGAAAACCTGTGCATCTCAAACACAGTGAGCAGGGTGGAGAGTCTTAGAAACAGGCCCGGGCAGAGGCAAGAGGAAAAACCCTTCATCTAGCGAATGCTTATTTTTTAATGTCTAGTGCAATGGGAAGAAAATGTAAGGTTTAAAGACAGGTATAAAGCAACCAAGTTAGCATTAAAAAAAAAAAAACACTCTAGCTGTTGTGTGGGGAATGAATTTCAGGGTAAAGACCAGAACTAGAGAGGCCAGATAGGACTCCATTGCAGAAGTCCAGCCTTATAATGATTGTGGTTTTGAACGAGAGTTGTAACAGCATGGATGGAAATAAACGTGGATCATACTTAAAATTACACAACTTATCTCACCATAACTTTGTGAGGTAGCCTAATCATGCCTATTTTAAATATGAGGAAACTGGGGCTTAAAGTGATTTAGCATGTTAACCAAAGCTAATTCCTAATCAGTATCCTGTTACTTAAGTTGAATAGGGATTTTAACCTTGATCTGGCTGGCTCCAAAGCTTGTGCCTTTGACATTTTGACATTTCTTGGAGAAGACAAGAGTCTCTCAGGGACTCAGAAGACCCTGAAGCTGATATGACTGATGAAAACACTGGCAATGAAGACTGGGGGTGCAAAGTAGTATCCAAAGAATAGTAAAACAAAACAAAAATGATGTGTAGCTAAAGAAATTCCTGATGAAGGAAGCATGGTTCATATGGGCAGTGATCAGAAGTGGGCTTTGGTTTTAATTATGATATTACCAGGCCTGACGTGATGCCTTTTTGTGCTTGTACTCATTGGGAACTGGAATGACCTCAATGATGGCAGATGCAGGTGGTGTTTTGCAGCCTGGGCTAGTAAGTATGTATACAGACATCAATAAAAAACTAAAAGTGAATTGTTAAAGAAGAGGATGATTTCGTATACTATCACCAGGACAAAAGAGCAGTTTTGGTATAATTTTTGGAACACAGGATAATAGATCCAGTGTGTCATAAGGGAACTCAGGGATGAAGTTCAACTTCTAGACCCTAGGTTTGAAATAACCACTAATGAAATATCAGCATATGTGGGATATGTGGAGTATAATGTACCGATACATGGAAAGAGAGATTAACTCAAGTGTGGGGACTTAACAACCAAGGAATAATGAAACATTATCAAATAATTGGCAGGTGTTAAAGTGAGAAACTAGGGAGTTTCTCTGTTTCAAAGCTTTTATCCTACTTCCTATACATTGTTTCAATTACACTTAAGAGACATGTACCTTTTATTATTCTGTTCCATGGAACAGGAAATTGAGGTTTAGAGAGGTTAAGTATTTCACCCAAGGTCATCACTAGG
Source organism: Carlito syrichta (assembly GCF_000164805.1). Taxonomy (NCBI): domain Eukaryota; kingdom Metazoa; phylum Chordata; class Mammalia; order Primates; family Tarsiidae; genus Carlito; species Carlito syrichta. The sequence goes on along the minus strand of NW_007258199.1, from coordinate 382,165 downwards.
GAGCTGAACTCTTACCTATGGAATCTTGCAGCCTGTGTCTTTAACACTTTGCAAGTCTGAAATCAAGGGAAGGATATTTCTTAAACAGGCAACACTGTAGGTCACAGCAAAAGACAAAGTCTTACTAGGTGCTTTTTGCTTCACTTAGAAACTTCACCTTGCATCCATTAACAGATATTGAGCTAGATGTTCCATAATCACACATTTTTGTCTATTTTCTCAGATTTCTTCAAGATTATTTCATAATCTGAAGCAACATTTAAAGGCAATTTCATGAGTAGTCTGGTGTTTAGAGTGCTGGAAAAAAGGTGAAGAATAAGGAATAGATGATATAATTCCCTGATCTCTAATAGACATTGAATTAGTAGACAATTTGATTAGCATTTAATTTAATGAAAGCCTTTATTCTTACTCTCAGGAGTTATGGAAACCGGACACATTTTCTTCCCTTTGAAACTTAATTTGATTATCTGTAAAATAAGGTTGAGAAAATACATGACGGCTAATTCTTCTTTAAATCACTATACTTTTATATAAAAAAGGAAAGTATCACTAATTTAAAACTAAATGATTTTATGAGAAGATAAGGTAAGGTAGAGTATAATATTATTTACTTTTTAAAAATCATATGTGACTACAGTCAACTGCACAACATATATTTGAATACAATATTTACTCTCCTCATTTTGATGATACAAATCTACTCCTCCTGCTACATTTACAAATGGTAGTGTCATTCATTTAGTTGTCCAGTTTCAAGTCTTACTGAGTATCACCATATCTGATTAATGTTCAGACTCTGTGGAGTATAGTTCCTTAATGCATTGATTTCTCTATTGAAAGACTTGCCATTTCTCACCTGAGTTACTATGAATAATATAATCTCCATTAGCCCCTGCTTTACATGTTGATTTCCTCAATTCTCCCTCCGTATATATGCCAAACTAATAAATTAAAACAAATATCCAATACCAACTTAGTTCTGTTGAAAATCCTTTAATGTCTCCCAATTACTTTCAGAGAAAAAGTTTCAACTTCCTTTCTTAATATGAAAAGCTCTTCACAATTTATGTGATTTAGTCTGTATCACTTCAAGCAACACCTTCTGTCACTCTCTACTTCGCATGGATTATTGCAGCCAGGAGAAGTGATTTAAAATCCCCTGAAAATAGTATATTGATAAAACTATGTCTTCTGAATAATTGTTCCTCTTGCTTAAAATATGATTTCTCCTTTCCTAACCTTTACAATCTCATGACCAGCCTTTGTATTGCTACTTGTTTATTGTGATTCAGTCCAAACCATTTTTTCTTTCTAAAAATCTCCTCTTCTTCAGCCTCCTACTGTCAGATCTCTGAGCCCCTTTTGCATGTTGATGATGTTTTAGTGCTCTTATATCTTACCTCTACCACAGAAATGACCACATATTAGTATTATTGTCAATTTGCTTGTTAGCCCAACAGTAAACTTCATGATTGTTAGTTACTTTTAATGGCATTAATCTGTGTACCTTCAGAACTGGTAGAGAGAAGATACATAAACATGTTTTGAGTAAATGAGTGACTAAATTCCTGCTCTTTCACTAGTAAGGAAAGTCCATACAATGGGTTCAAGATACAAAGGTTTGTGTGTTCACGTGGCAATCTGCGCATAAAATTGTTGTGACAAGTAATGTATAACCACTTTTGCCATTCAACATTTCTGGAATACTAGCAATTACTTGTCAATGGGTAAGACAGTGCTATGCTTTGTATAGTTGTCTCATAGGTAGGTATTGTATTGATAAAATGGATGATATCAACAGTCTATAACGAATAGCAACATTATTGCTTACACAAACAAATAATTTGGGTTTGGTTTAGTTGTTAAATTTTAGAAATGTCATAGTATTTATGATAGCTAAATAATTTAAGTTCTGCAACAATAATCACTTTCTTCCTTATTTAACTGGGCAAAAACATGGTCGTCTAAACACCTGAAACGTGAAAATACCTGATTATGAGAACCACTGCCTGAAGCTTATATCAGTTCTCTTATGTTTTCATTTTTATCCTTTAAATTATTTTGTCATCAAGCCAACCAATGTCAACAGATTGAAAAGGATGCTATTTAATTTCATGAGCAATCACAACATTTTTATCTATGCAAAGTAAGATAATAAGAATAATTAGGTCTTATTCCTGAAGGCTCAAAGGAAGTCTCTGTGAGTGGCAGGAAGGTCACTCTCCCATCTTTCATCTCCACCTGGATGTACAATGCAATTCTGATGGTTCAAAGCATTTCAAGGAGGACAAGAACTCCAACCTCTTTTGATATAAAATAGGCATATGGATTGCAATGGGTCAACTTAAAATATGCTTTTGGCATATTTTGTAACATTTTGTAAGATATTATTTTAACATTCTCATATAAGAAAAAGGAAGATGAACACAATTATTGTACAGTTTTCTGTTAAATACTTTATAGATGCTTTCATATACAACAATTGATATGGTTACCACTGTTATCTCTACTACACAAATGAAGAAATGATGCTCTGAGAAGTTGAATAAGTCCCACTGCCCCTGTTTTTAAAAATAAGTCTCAAGAAGTGTATATGCCAACCTTGCCATGCAGAAGTGTTTGTCAATATTCAAATATTCTATCAGGAGTAACAAGGATTGAATACAGGTATTTTGGAAGATAAAGTTGGGATATATCAAACTTGTGGCTTTTATTCTTGTAGCACACATTTATTTAGAAACCATATAGTAGGCACTGTTCTGGGTGAACAGGTGGGTAAGCTCTTTATCCTAAATAGAAAATAACATAGCAAGCAATACATGTGTAATCTAACATCTGCTGGAGTAGAGGGATGATAGAACTGCTAGGAAAGCATATATAGGACACCTAATGGACATGCTAAAAGGTCAGGGCCTGGGACCTGGGAATTACTTAAAAGAAGATAGAAATATCACCTGAAAGGAAAATATTAGAGGAAAAACAAAACAGAGATGACAGACCCCATAGGTCACAGATTAAAGGACTTCATACAAACAAGAGGCCCAGGTATTGTAATGATGTGTGTGAGATCAAGGAAGGTGGTAGATGAGAACAGGCATATAGAGAAATAGAATATTACAGCAAAGGAGTGCAGGAATTGTGTGGGCCCTTCCCCCCAAAACGATGAATATTGGAGAAATTTATAACTGGGATCCTGAAGAAGTTTTCTATACCATGCAAGTGTGAGTTTTTTACATGTAGTCTTGTACATTTAATGGACTGAGAGTGAGGGTACTCTCAATCAATACAACAAAGGGTACTCAAGGGAAGTACTAAAGAGAAAAATTTCCTGAAACTCATGAAATTAAAAAAAAAAAACACTCACTGTTTTCATTGCAAAATGGTTATATACCATTTACCAAACACTTACTATGTGTTAGTCTTCATTATCTACCAATATTTTTCTGATTTAATGTTCACAAAAAAAATCTCTTCAGAAGATATTATCCCATTCTAAAGATTAGGAGCCTTGAAAAGTTTCGGGAATTTGGCCAAAGTCTTAAAGATAGTAGGTAAAAGAGCCAGCATTAAAATATTTGACGACTTCCAGCAAGATGGTGACGGGGCAGCCTGGTCTATGAAATCCTCTGCAAAGGAGAGTGCAGAGGGTCTCTGGCTCTCTCCCTGGGGGCTGCGGACCTAATATTGCAGCCTGCTCTTCACACAGAGCTTGGCCATTGCCACCACTGCAGCATCGCAGCAGTCTGGACAACCACTGCAGCATAGACACAGCAGCCGCCGGCACCGCCAGCACCACTGCTGTGGCCTCCATGGCGGCTATAGCACATTATGCCACCCGTGCCTGAGGCGATCCATGATTTCAGTCCTTGAAGCCCCTGCAGGCAAGATCTGCTGGGATCACTGCCACCTCTCCTGTGACCGTGACATCCTACCTGCCCTGGGTCTCCTCCCGTGTGCCCTGAGGCAGTCTTCCATCTCCAGGTTCTACCTTTCCTGTCCGGCCCCACCCCCTCTGGGGTGAGCAGCTGAGATAGCACCAACTGCTGGCAATTCAAGGTAACAACACCGAAACAGGAGAAACAAGCTTGAAAAATAGACAGGCCAGAGTGGTGAATGGAGGGTGATCTAAACTGTCCTTCACAGCAGGCCAGGGGCAGCTGACCCTAACTGTGAACTAATTTACCAGCTTGAAAAGAAAGCTAGAAATCAGAGCTGAACTTAAACAAAAAGTCTCAGAGTGTGCTTGATTGGTTCCGTTAATTTAATGACTTAATTCTATTCCTACTGTATTGTTTCTTTTTTCTTCTTTTTTTTCCACTTCCTTTTTTTCTCTTTTCTCCTCTCTGTAAACTATATCTTTGTATAGAGGAACAGCACACCAATAAGGTGGTTGGTTAGCTTGTATGTTAGCCTCATTGTATGTTTTATTTTTTTTTTTAATATGGGAGTTGGTTAGTCTGTAGCTGTGGTCTATTGTTTTTATCTGTTTCAGTATAGGTATCTCTCTCCATTTGTTGCTACAGTTGTTTGTTCCCCCCTTACTCCTCTATCTTTCCACCCCCTTCTCCTCCCCCCGTCTGCTCCATTCTCTTCCCTCTACTTACCACATTTTATTTCAGGGAGTAAACCTACAACCCCACTGCATGGACAGATTCCAAGGCAGTGGGAAGTGGGTTTCAGATTATCCATACACCTGTCGGAAATTCCAGGACCTGCAGATAGATTGTGAATCACAGCTCCCCCCTTAAGGAAATCTCAAAACTGCAAAAAGGACCACCCCCAACTTACAGTGCAACTCCAGAATTGAACAAAGTAAGAGGATATACATAAAGAATAGGATATTGAACAAACAGAAGTAAAACCAATCCCTCTACCCCTGAATAACAGAATTAAAGAAGACGGTGACAAGGAGGGAAGAAAAAAGTAGGGAGGGGGAAAAAACCACACAAATGAAGAAAAACCAAAAGAAGAATATAGGTCTCACATAGACCCCAGGGAGATCAGACACTGAGAAAGCAGATTCTGGACTACAAACAATGAAGAGCCCCCAGAATAACTGGTCACATGCAACAAACCCAGACATCAAGACATTAATAGAGAGAATTAAAAAAATTGAGGAGAGACAAGAGGAAAATAGGAAGGAGCAAATGTCAGAAATAACAGCAGTAGAGAATACTGTGATGGAAATAAATAAACAAAAAAGCATGGAAAGAAGAATTAGCCAAGTAGAAGAAAGAATCTCAGAGCTCGAAGACCAAAACACAGAACTAACCCAAACTGTCAAAAGCATGGAAAAGAAGCTCAAAACGACAGAACAAAACCTTCAAGAGATGAATGATCACTTCAAGAGACCGAACCTAACAGTGATTGAACTTTCTGAGGCAGAGAGAGAAACAGAGTCCACACTGGAACAAACATTTCATGAAATCATTGAAGAAAACTTCCCTCATCTCATCAAGGATGAAAAAATTCAAACACAAGAGATTCAGAGAACCCCTGCAAGATAACAAATGTGCAGACCAACTCCCAGACATATAATAATGTGTCTAAACAAAGTAGGTATAAAAGAAAAATCCTAAAGGCTGTAAGAGAAAAAGGTCAAACTACATACCAGGGAAGACCAATTAGAATAGCAGCAGATTTATCTACAGAAACCTTCCAGGCTAGGAGAGCTTGCAGCCCTATCTTCAAAGTTATAAAAGGTAAAGAATTTCAACTGAGAATAACCTACCCAGCCAAGCTAAGCTTCAACAGTGAGGGAGAATTGAAATCTTTCCCAGATATCCAAATCCCTAAGAACATATACTGCCACAAGACCACCTCTACAAGAAACAAAGTATTGAACACAGAAGAAAAGTAAAAAAGAACAACAACGTTCTTCACAATAGTACAGGCAAAAGATTAAAAACACATGATCCAACTCTAAAACCAAAAGAAAGACAACACACAAACAGGAAGAACAACAACTGTAAGAACATTATGATAGGGATCAACTCTCACATTTCAATAATTAGTTTGCATATGAATGGACTAAATACAACACTGAAAAGACATAGAGTGGCAAAATGGATAAAATATCACCAGGCAACAAGCTATTGCCTTCAAGAGACTCACCTCACTAGAAAGGACACTCACAGACTCAAAGTAAGAGGATGGGAAACAAATTTTCAGGCGAATGGAACACAAAAGAAAGGAGGAGTCGCGATCTTAATCTCAGACAAAATACCCTTTAAACTATCAAAAATTAGACCACTACATAAAGATAAAAGTTTCAATCCATCAACAAGAAATATCCTTCCTAATCATATATGCACGAAAAATAGGAGCACCAACTTTCATAAAGCAACTCCTAGGTAAACTAAAAGCAGTTATCGACTCCAATACCATCATAGCTGGGGACTTCAATACCCCACTAACAACCCTAGACAGATCATCAGGACAAAAAATCAGCAATGAAATCCGAAAACTAAATGTGACTCTTGATCAAATGGACTTAATTGATACCTACAGAACCCTCCATCCAAAGACCACAGAATACACATTCTACTCATCACCGCATGGAATGTATTGTAAGATTGACCACATACTTGGCCATAAATCAAGCATAAGCAAATTTAAAAGGACTGAAATTTTACCATGCACCTTCTTGGACCACAGTGGAATGAAAATAAACATTAACAACAACAAGGTCCCCCCAAAACCCACAAAGACAGGGACACTAAACAGCATGATGCTAAGCAACTCGTGGGTCAATGATGAAATCAAAACAGAGATTAAAAGATACATGGAAGCAAATGAAAATGAAGAAACATCTTACCAAAATCTCTGGGATGCCATGAAAGCTTTAGTAAGAGGGGAATTTATATCCCTACAAACGCACATGAAGAAAATGGAAGGATCACAAATTAACAGCCTAAGAAGTCACCTAAAAAGCTGGAAAAGCA
>NW_007258199.1:351003-375071 GCF_000164805.1 Carlito syrichta | reverse complement strand
GAAGAAATACAAAAGATCATTAGAGACTACTATGTACACTTGTATGGAAACAAACTTGAAAACCTTTCGGAAATGGAGAACTTTCTATCATCACACAACCTGCTTAGGTTGAAACAAGAAGAAATTGAGACCCTAAATAGACCAATAACAATCAAGGAAATTGACTACGTAATAAGAAAACTACCTACAAAAAAAAGCCCTGGACCAGATGGTTTTACAGCAGAATTCTATAAGACATTTAAGGAGGAGATTATACCAATCCTACTGAAGGTATTCCAGGTGATTGAGAAAGACGGAACTCTCCCCAAATCATTTTACAAAGCCACCATCACATTGATACCCAAGCCAGGTAAAGACCCAACAAAGAAAGAGAACTACAGGCCAATATCTTTGATGAACATAGATGCTAAAATCCTCAACAAGATCCTAGTGAACCGGATTCAGCAACACATCTCAAAAATCATCCATCATGACCAAGTAGGCTTCATACCTGGGATGCAAGGCTGGTTCAACATTCATAAAACCATAAATGTAATTAAATACATCAACAGATGTCAAAACAAAAACCACATGATTATATCATTAGACACAGAAAAAACTTTTGATAAAATCCAGCACCCTTCTTGATAAAAACCCTCGAATAGCTAGGCATCCGAGAATATATATCAAAATAGTAAAAGCCATCTACGAGAAACCCACAGCCAGCATACTCCTAAATGTACAAAAACTGGAACCATTTCCCCTGAAAACTGGAACAAGACAAGGATGTCCACTCTCACCCCTCCTGTTCAATATAGTATTGGAAGTCCTGGCTAGAGCAATCAGAGAAGAGAAGGTAATCAGGGGTATTCAAGTAGGAAAAGAGGAAGTCAAGCTATCTCCCTTGCAGGTGACATGATCGTGTACCTTGAAAACCCAAGAGAATCTATCAAAAACCTCCTTACACTGATAAAGGCCTTCGGCAAAGTCTCAGGATACAAAATAAATGTACAAAAGACAATGACATTTCTTTACACCAATAATAATCAAAGAGAAACCCAAATAAAAACCACAATTCCATTCACAATAGCCACCAAAAAAATGAAATACCTTGGCATCTTCCTAACCAGAAACGCGAAAGACCTTTACAATGAAAATTACAAAAGACTGCTCAAAGAAATCAAAGATGACACAAACAAGTGGATAAATATCCCATGCTCATGGATTGGAAAAATCAATATTGTGAAGATGTCCATCTTACCTAAGGCAATCTACAGATTTAATGCAATACCCATCAAATTACCAGTAACATTCTTCTCAGACCTAGAAAAAACAACACTGGAATTCATATGGAAACACAAACGACCAAGAATAGCCAGAACAATCCTCAGCAAAAAAAACCAAAAAAACAAAGCAGGTGATATCACATTACCAGACTTCAAACTTTACTATAAAGCTACAATCATCGAAACAGCTTGGTACTGGTACAGGAACAGGCATATAGATCAATGGAATAGAATTGAGATTCTAGAAGCAAAACCTCAATTTCTCAACCAACTCATCTTTGACAAAGCCTCCACCACCTACCACTGGGGAGAGGAGCATCTATTCAGTAAATGGTGCTGGGAAAACTGGCTGACCACATGCAGAAGACTCAAACAGGACCCCTATCTATCCCCATACACAAAAATTAACTCTAAATGGATCAGAGACCTAAATGTAAAACCTCAAATTATAAGAACCTTAGAAAATGAAGGACATACCCTCATAGAAATTGCAACTGGCATCTAGTTCCTGAACAAAATCCGAAATCCACAGGCCATAAGAGATAAGATAGCCAAGTGGGACCTCATTAAACTGACAAGTTTCTGCAAAGTCAAAGGAACCATCAAGAGAGCAGGGAGACAGCCTACAGACTGGGAAAAAGTATGTGTCAACTCCAGGTCTGACAAAGGCTTAACATCTTGGATCTACAAGTAGCTCAATCATGCTGAAAAGAAAAAAAACAACTCCATTATAAAATGGACAAAAGATATGAACAGACATTTCTCAAAGGAAAACATCTGAGCAGCCAACAGACACATGAAAAAATGTTCCACCTCACTAATCATCAGGGAGATGCAAATCAAAACCACACTGAGATACCACCTAACTCCAGTCAGAATGGCAATTATTAATAACTCAAAAAATAACAGTTGCTGTAGAGGCTGTGGCAAAAAGGGAACACTTCTACACTGTTGGTGGGAGTTCACACTAGTACAACCTCTGTGGAAAACAGTATGGCGATTCCTAAAAGCTCTAAATATTGACCTCCCATATGACTCCTCAGTCCCCCTACTGGGAATATACCCTGAAGAACTCAAATCACTCTATTAAAAAGATACCTGCACACATACGTTTATCGCAGCACTCTTCACAATAGCAAGAACCTGGAAGCAACCATGCTGTCCATCAAAAGAGGACTGGATTTAAAAAAATGTGGTATATATACACGATGGAATACAACGCAACCATAAAAAAGAACAAAATCATGAATTTTGCAGCAACCTGGATGGAACTAGAGTTTATAATACTGAGTGACCTTTCACAAAAACAAAGATCTGAGTATCACATGTTCTCACTCATATAATGGACCTTGAACATCCAATGTAATACTATAAGAAAATGACTGACAATGGTGGGAAACTATGCGGGGGGCAGAGAGGAAGGGAGATGGGATTAATGGTAGTAAATATCCGTCTGGGGATGGGGAGACACCTCTTATCAACAAGGGTGCCTGAACAAAGCATATTTGTATACCTAACCCTTAACTGTACCCCACAATATCATAATAAAAAAATTGATAAAAAACTATTTGACTTAATTTATTCAACAAAATTTTGGTGAAGCCAGCTGACTGAGTTGTATAAGCATATTCTCTTTTAATATTCTCCTTCCAGTAAAATTCTGAGAAGTAATTAATTGTTTTGTCTTATAGCAAATAAAACTGAGGCTAAGATTTGTCAGAATATTTCTCTAAAATTACTAGCGTACTAGAAATAGAACCAGCATTCACTATTTGTTAATTTAGAGAGCATTTATTGAGTGACTACTATAGAAAGTTAAACACTACATGCTCTCACTGATATGTGGAAGCTGAAAAACAAGTTGGTCTCACAGAAGTAAAAACTGGAACAGAAGGTACTAGTTGGGGAAAGATAAGAATAAGAGGTGAAAATAGATTTGTAAAAGGAAGCAAAATTACAACTAGATAAGTAGAATCCTTTCTAGTGTTCTATAGTGCTATAACTATAATTAACAATGATATGTTATATAGTTTCAAATAACTAGAAGGAGGATATTGAATGCACCTAACACAAAGAAATGATAAGTGACTTAATGGATATGCTGATTACCCTAATCTAATCATTATATGTTATATGTATGGTAACATCACCATGTACCCCATAAATATGTACAATTATTATGATTATTACAAAAATAAAAAATTAAAAGTTCTGATTTAAAGTCTTATTCTCTCTTGAACAGAGTAAGACCTCAACCAGTATTTGTTGGATTACAAATCTTACATATATATTACATATAATATAATATAGCAAGTATATATTCTATATAGGTGCTTTAAATGCATTATAATTTTATACTTTTACAAATAGAATTATTTTGATAGTATGGATTTAGAGTTCATTATTCTCTGTAATCTACCACAGAAACAAAGAAATGAATATCACACTCATAAGTGGGTCCTGAACATTTATCACAATGCTACAAGAGAGGGATTGGCAGTAGTGGGTCACTGCTGGGCGGCAAAGGGGGTAGGGAGTGGTGGGAACACGTAACAATACAAGTGTACCTTGTGATCATAAACCAGGGGAAGTGAGGACTAGTTGGAGATTCAAACTTCACCTGCATGGAGACTACTTATGTACCTTATCCTGACTTGTACTCCGCATCTTTATAGTAAAAAAAACCCCAAAAAACAAAACGATTTTGCAGGCAAAACCAAAAAAATGTGAAACATGAAGAAAATAGATATGTTATTTGCTCTTTTGGATTCAAAAGACCAATGTGTGGAGAGAAATAGTGAAAAAAATCAAAATGGCCTTAGAGAGTCAAGAACAGTTTATAAAGAGTCTTGGACTTGTTTTTAAAGATTTTGGATTTTATCATTAAAAGCAATGGGAAAACATTGTCTCATTGACTCTAAATCTTCCACTGCTGTGATTTAAATAAACAACCCAATTGGTAGTCAAGTCACATAGGCCAAATGATTTTCTCTTGATGAGACTCTCAGTGACTAATAATATCTGCTGAATTCCATAGTCTTACTTCAGGTGTGTATAATAGGGAAGGACTGGTATTCCTTGCTGGCCATAGCCAAAAAGTGACTGTGATCCCAGTAAAATTAGCAAATTGAGAATTCATTCACTTGAAAACTTCACAGCTCCATCAGAAGAGTGCTGATCTGATTTTCTGAGCTGTCAATATGTTTCATTAAGTATGAAACAGTTGAGTTTTTAAGACATCTTCATTAAGATAAGTCAAGGCGCTAATATACCAGAACACAGATTGCAAGGATTTCTTGCAAGTCCCTAGGAGATAAGACAGTATTTGCATGGGGTGGTAATTTGGCAGGGTGCCCAGCCATACTACTGCAAAGGCTCTGTTAGCATTTCTTCTTGAAACCATATTTTCTGCGTTGACTATCTGGCAGTTTTGGATTGCCTCAGGCTGATAATTGGCAAATGTGCTGTTAGACCAGATGGCATTTATTTATTTATTTTATAGAGGAAAGGGAGGAAAAAAGCATGATGCAAATTGGAAAGTCCATTTTTAGTTATAGAACAGAAAAATAAGGAGAAAAGAAATTGATTTTAAGCAGTTCCAGATGTTACGTGCTTTTTACTTGCAAAGTCACATCTAAAAGGAAAGTGGCATCAAAACAGAAAAAAAGAGAGAAGAAGAAACTGTTTAAATCCATAGAATGATCTTCAGTTGGATTTACTTGTTAGAGTTTTCATTGACAGTGAATAAAGCCACTTTTTAAAGGAGAGAGAGAAAAAATATCACACAATTTACATATGAATAATTACTTTCAGACTTCGTATACATGAGGCGAACAGCTTCAGCTGCTAAAAGTTCCGTAATGTTGTGTCTTAATCACATAGCCCCTCCATCCCACCTTGCTTGTTTCAGGAACCATCTGTGAGGCTCTATTGTGTCATACCTTCTTCAGCTGTTTTCTTTTGCCCAAAGCAGGACTTTAATTAACACCCATTAACAGAGTGCCAAGAGCTTCTTCCATCAGCCTTTCATCTCACTTTAGATAGAGAAAAAATTGATTCCTGTAATAAATTGTGTGTTGTCCTAAAATTGTAGGCCAAGTTTCTCCACACCTTAAATTAGAATGTTTTGAGCTTCTTCACTTAGTCTCTGAAGTTTAGATTTGTAGCATTCTAAGAAATCAACACAGCTTACCATAGTGAGCAGTTTTGGGGCAGGTTTGTTAAACTGGGATTCTTGTCATATGTAATCCCATTTGCCTGTCATATTGCTTTGGAGTTACACCATCCAGATACCTCATTTGGTTATTCAGAAATAAATTACTAGGAAGATTCATAGAGTAGGGCTTCAAATATGATATTCCCAGTAAGCTACCAGATGATATTAATGCTGAAGATTCGCCAAACTTCAGAGGGGCAAAACTCTAGCTTACTATTCAAGATCTTTTTTGAGAGTCAGTGTTCATGTACTTACCAGCTATTTCACACTGGACAGGTTATTTCTCCTCTCCTACTCAAAGTTTCTTTGTCAGCAAACTGATGTATGCTGACATCAGTTTGATGTAGAAGTGTTATGTTCATCAAATTGGAAAACTTGCTATGAAAAACAATGATTTAGTATTCTGTCTCTATTCTGCTATTTGCAATCTGTGAGAATATGTAGCATATCTGAACTAGTGTTTTCTTATTTCTAAATGTTATTACCTTACTGGACAGGTAGGAGATTTAAATTACATATTATATACAAATATAATATGCCTAGCACAGTGCCTGAAATGAAATTGAAGAGGTACAATGAATAATAGGTGCTTCTGCCATCTTGAATCCCTTCTCTGAGCAAACAAAATTTTACCATGTTTATGCTTCAGAAAGTAATTACATGCAATGATTTCTGTGAATAGAGTTAAGAATATACTTACTAATTATTAAATGTTTTCTGTGTGCTGGGCACTGTTCTAGGCACAGAAAATAGAACAATAAACAAAACAGATCTCTGTGATCATAATAAAAAACATATTGATGTGCAGATAATAACATAATTAAAACTTGAAATCTAGTCTTATCTTTGTCTTCCCCAAACCAAATTCTGCAGCATACACACACCTAAAAACCTATAAGTTAGTGTAGCCAAAAACCAGATCCCTCATGTTAAAAAAAAAATGGAGAAAAATAAGCCGATAATTGCATTATTCTCTTAATTCAACTGGAAAATGGAACAATCTATGAATGGTACCATATAAATAATTTTTACTTCATCACTGATTTAATACTTGACTTATGTTTTAAACAATAAACTGACATGACTATCTGACAATAGTGGAAGCAATCAGAAATGATCACACTCACAAAAGGAAATATGGTATTTAAAGACAGAAAAAAAATCTGTGTATACATATTACAAGATTAACTATTCCTTTTCTTTGATGAGGATGTTATGATTGTTATTGTGAAACATGGAGGCCCTAAAGAGTATACCAACTTTAACTGTAATCAAGGGAATAGATATAAGCATATGCATTTTTATATAGATTTCAAACAGAAATATATATAATTTCTGTTTAAAACAGGAAAAACTGATTAAAGTTACTCTGCGTGTGTGTGTGTGTGTGTGTGTGTGTGTGTGTGTGTGTTTACCTGGTGTTATGCATTGAGTGAGTAGGCATCAAGATGGAGAAATGATTAAGATGTTTGAGTTAATGTCTATATAGAGGTAAACTGACAGATGGGGCAATCAAGTACAATAAGTGTGGGCAGAACTCTGGGCTCAGATTGCCTTGGTTGGGGTTCTAGAGTCATAATTTTTCTTAATCAAGTAACTTACTGCACTCGGACTTCAGTTCCTTATCTGAAAATGGGTGGAAATGGCATTTACTTTATAATATTGCTGTGCTGATTGAATGAGTACAAACAAAGCAGTTGAGATAAACTCTATTTATTGATCTCTCATCCATTCCTTCCTTCCTTCCTTCACTCATTCATTAGTCTTGTAGGCATCACATAGTTCTAAAATCAGAAGTTAAGCAAAATGGGTCAAGCCTCTAAACTCATGGGGTTGATATATAGAAAATAAGCACATGTTCCTCTGCTCTGGTATGTACTAATGAGACCAAAACTATTTTGATACTTTCATCTCTCTGCTACTCATAAACAAATGTAAAAGCACTCCATCAACTTTTTTATGCTGAGAATTCAGCAATCCTTAGCTCTTGAACTCAAATTAAAAGAAATAAGGAGGAGAATTACAGTAGAGAGAAGACACTAATGTAGGACAACATGCCAGTAGAAGAAAGATAATGAAGTTCTCAATCTGCATACATTTTGTTATAGCGTTGCAATAGACTGAATGTTTGTCTCCTCTAAAATTCGTATGCTGAAATCTTAACCTCTAGAAGGATGTTGTTAGGAGGTGAGGCCTTTGGGAAATGATTAGGTTATGAGGGTGGAACCCTTGTGGATAGGATTAGTGTCCTTATAAGAGAGACCTTAGGTAGCTTTCTTAACCTTCCACCATGTGAGGACATAGCAAGAAGGTGCACCTGTGAACCAGAAAGTGAACCCACACGTGGCAGTTAATCTGCTGGCACCTTGATCTTGGACTTCACAGCCTCCAGAGCTGTCAGAAAGCAAAAAAAAAAAAAGTTTGTTATTTAAACCAACCAGTCTGTGATATTTTTGTTATACCTGCCAGAACTGTAAGAAAAACATTAAACCTCACACAAGTTATAGAATGTGGGTTCAAGCTGATCTCATTTTGTGCTTAAATGAAAAGAAAGTCATGGATAATATACAGTTTAAACAGAACAATTTGGTAATAACAATGTATAGTTGTGTTAAAGTATGTGAAGTTTATTTATTTATTTATTTTCCCAGTTTTTATTTTATTTTATTTTTTCTTAAGGATGTGGGATATGATTCAGGGATAGGTTTACAAACGTTGATTATGCAAGTGCCCTTGTTAATGAGGTATTCCCCTCCCTCCCCTTGCAGTTTGCCTCAACAGTTAATTCCATGTCCTGTCCCCTGACAGTTTCCCACTACTGCCAATCCCTACTTATAGTATTATAATTGTTCAAGGTCCGCTTATGAACATATGGTACTCTGTTCTTTGTTTCTGTGATAGATCACTGAGTATGATTGACTCCAAATCCATTCAAGTTGCTGCGAAATCCACACGTTTGTCTTTATGACTGCATGATATTCCATTGTGTATACGTACCACATTTTTTTTATCCAGTCCAGCTTCGAGGTCAACACTGTTTGTTCCATGTTTTTACTATTGTGAATAGAGCTGCAACAAACATACGTGTGCAGGTATCTTTTTTGTGGAATAATTTGAGTTCCTCCAGGTATATTCCCAATAGGGGAATTGCTGGGTCATATGGAAGGTCAATTTCTAGTTCTTTCAGAAATTGCTACACTGTCTTCTGGAGAGGTTACACTAGTTTGCATTCACACCAGCAGTGTAGAAGCAATCCTTCTGCCCACTTTTTAATGGGTTTTTTTTTTTTTCCCCTTTTGGTGTATTTGAGTTCCTTGTAGATGTTAGGCCTTTGTCAGATATAAAGTTGGCAAATATTTTTTCCCATTCTGTGTACTGTCTCCCTGCTCTCTTAATTGTTTCTTTTGTTTTGCAGAAGCTCTTTAGTTTTTATGAGGTCCCACTTGTCTATCTTATTTCTTAAGGAATTGATTGGCCTTTAGGGTTCTGAATAGTAATTGGTTGCCAGATCCAATTTCCATAAGGCTGTCTTCTGTGTTTTCTAAGATTTTTATAGTTTGAGCTTTTACATTTAGGTCTTTGATCCATTTAGAGTTAATTTTTGTGTATGGTGATAGGTAGGGGGCCTGTTACAATCTTCTGCATTTGGTCAGCCAGTTTCCCTGCACCATTTACTGAATAGGTTCTCCTCTCCTGAGTAGTTGTTGTTGGAGGCTCTGTCAAAAATGAGTTGTTTAGGAATTGAGGCTATCCTGTTCCATTGGTCTATGTGCCTGTTTTTATACCAAGACCAGGCTGTTTTGATTACTGTAGCCTTATAGTAAAGTTTGAAGTCTGGAAGTGTGATACTTTGTATCTTTTGCTAAGGACTGTTTTGGCTATTCATGGTTGTTTATGTTTCCACATGAATTTCTGTATTGCCATTTCCAGGTCTGAGAAGAATGATGTTGGTAACTTAATGGGTATTGCGTTGAATCTGTAGATTGCTTTTGGTAGGGTGGACATTTTAACAATGTTGATTCTTCCTGTCCATGAGCATGGAATATTTTTCCATTTGTGTCTTCTTGGATTTCTTTGATCAGTGTTTTATAGTTCTCATTGTAAAGGTCTTTCACTTCTCTGGTTAGGAAGATGCCGAATTATTTCATTTTTCTTATGGCTATTGTGAATGGGATTGTGCTCTTAATATGGGTCTCTGACTGCTTGTTGTTGGTGTATAGGAATACATCTGTCTTTTGCATGTTTGTTTTGTACCCTGAGACTTTGTCAAAGTCCTTTATCAGTGCAAGCAGGTTTTTGACAGATTCTCTTGGGTTTTTAAGGTAGGATCATATCATCAGCAAAGAGGGATAACTTGACTTCCTCTTTTCCTATTTGGATACCCCTGATATCCTTCTCTTGTCTAATCACTCAAGCTAGGACTTCCAACACAATGTTGAACAAGACAGTGAGAGTGGGCAGACTTGTCTTGTTCCAGTTTTCCAGGGAAATGTTTCCAGTTTCTGTTCTTTAGCAGTATGTTAGCTGTGGGTTTATCGTAGATGACACTTACTATTTTGAAATATGTTCCTTTTATACCTAGGTGTTTGAGGGTTTTTACCAAGAAGCCATGCTGGATTTTATCAAAAGCTTTTTCCGCATCTAATGATATAATCATATGGTTCTTGTTTTTATATCTGTTGATGTATTCAATTACATTTATGGTCTTGCGAATGTTGAACCAGCTCTGCATGCTGGGGATGAAGCCTACTTGGTCATGGTGGATGATTTTTGAGATGTGTTTTGGATCCTATTTACTAGAATCTTGTTGAGGATTTTTGCATCGATGTTCATAAGGGATATTGGCCTGTAGTTCTCTTTTTTTGTTGGCTCTTTACCTGGTTTGGGTATCAGTGTGATGTGAGCTGTGCAAAACGATTTGGGGAGAATTCCATCTTTCTCAATTGCCTGGGATATTTTCAACAGAATTGGTATCACCTCCTCCTTGTATGTTTTGTAGAATTCTGCTGGAAAGCCATCCAGTCCAGGGCTGTTATCTGTAGGTAGTTTTTGCATGACAGAGTCAATTTCCTGGGTTGTTATTGGTCTATGCCTTAAACTATAAAAAATGAATATAAAAAAACCTAGAAGAACAGAAGAGCAAATACCACCAACAACAAAATTGAAAGACAAACAGTCAGTCATTCACATGCACACATAAACAGAAAATGACAAATAAAAGAAAAAAGAAACAGGAAAAGAAGAGAGAAAAAATTTGGGGGGGATGCAGATCAAACCCTCACATACACATTCACGCACAAAGGAAAAATATTTTAAAAATAGATGAACTAACAGTCAAAAAAAATTAAAAAATTAAAATAAATAATTGAAAAATTTTAAAAAACCCTGCCCTCTTGTTGCAGACTCTGTAATTGCTCCTCTAATCAGGTATCTCCTGCAGAGCCACCTCTTTCACTTTCACTCTCTCCTCAGGGAATGAAGCAGGGAAGGAGGAGGGGCAGTGGAGGTGGATGGGGCTGCAGTACGCCCCTCCCACTCTCCTATGGTCCGGAAGATTTCCACCTGTGGGGAGGTATGGGATTGTCTCTTCCCCAGGTATGTACTCTCACCAGGAGTGTCCAGCCAGTCCTGTCCTGGAATGGAGTTCTCCTGTTTAGACTGACATCCAGGCTCCATCTGGGTTTGTCTTCTCAGTAGTGGCTCAGCTGTGTGGGTCTGACATTCAGAGGATTGCTGGGGAGGAGGGAATTTGGGTCTTTGCAGTTCTTTCTGGTCCTTTTCTGGCCACATTCTTTGTCCCAGGGCTGGATCAGGGTAGGGGGTGGGGTGCCTGGAACTCGGCATCCATCAGGTCCCTCTGAAGTTTGTGCTCACAGGATATTCTCTCTGGACCAAGATCAATCCCTGAGTAGTTGATCCACCAGTCAGAGATTGAGTCTGTTGCTCTGTGGTGAGCAAGTCAGAGCACTTTCCTACCCTACCTTCAAGATGGTGGTGGTGTGCCTCTCTTGTCCTCTTCCGTGGGATCTTGCCTCTGGATTTCCTCTACAGCCCCTACTGGAGTCCTGCCAGGTGCTGAAGTGGTGATGCAAAGCCAGGAGACGGCAGTCTCTTTCCTGCTTCAATGGTGAAGGAGAGCCTGGGGCAAAAGTTTCTCCCCACGCTTTTTCAAAGAAAAACTTCTGTCCGTTTAAAAAAAAAAAAACCAATGACACTCGGCTTCTGCAACCTGGGAAGAGCCAGGGATGAAGTGGAGAAAATGCAGCACCAGCTGTTGCAACAGGAGCCTGGCCACCCTCTCACGAGCACCACTTAGACAGTTTCTCCCAGCATTTTCTTCCCAGGGAGGGTTTGTTGATTTAAAAAAAGAAAGAAAGAAAGAAAAGAAAAAAGAAAAAGGAAATGGTACTTGGCTTCTGTGTCCCGGGAATTGCTAGGGTCCAAGCCCAGCCACTGTGGCACCAGCCACTGTACCAGGAGAGCCCTGGACGTTAGCTCCCTAATCCTCACTCAGTCACTCACATGCCCACTCACTCACCAGCATGTACACAAAATTTTTCATACACACTCAATCACACGGGGACTTGCATAATCCAACTGGCTCAGCTGCCATCTTCCCAACGCCCCTATTTTTTTTAAGAATGCACAGAGCTGACTGATGTATTTTTGGAATACTTACATTGTAAATGTTTAAAATGAGAAGAGAATTGTCTTACTAAACAATGGAGTTTTAATAGTTAAGTAATATCCACTAAAAATAATGCTTACTCTGTTGATTCTTAAGTTTTGCTGCTGTTGTTAATGTAATGACAGTCTTCTGGAAAAAACTCGAGACAGGTTTGACCACTAGTTCATACATAGAACCATGGAACACTGGAATATTTGCAGGAAGAGAAAATGGTAAATGTGTTTAGCTGTTTGTACTGCCACTTAGTGTGTGGCGCTTAAACGTTCTGATTATACTAATGGTGGTTGTCATAAGACTGAATATAAAATATTCTATAAAGATACCTCCTAAAATAAAAGAAAAAACATGATTTAAAAATGTTATATCTAAGCCAGGCTTGGTGGCTCTGCCTGTAATCCCATGCTTTTGGGAGGCTGAGGTGAGTGGTTTGCCTGAGTCCACGGGTTCGAGACCAGCCTGGGCAACTTGGCGAGACCTCATCTCTACAATAAATCAAAAGTTAGCCAGGTGTGGTAGCACGTGCCTGTAGTTCCAGCTTGGAAGGCTGAGGCGGAAGGATCACCGGAGCCCAGCAGGTCGAGGCTGCGGTGGCTGGGAGCGGCCACTGCACTCCAGTCTGGGCGACAGAGTGAGACTCCAACTCAAAAAAAAAAAAAAAAAAAGAAAAAAAGAAAAAAAAGTTATATTTATAGATATTTAATATTCTACTGGTAGATATAATATCTACATTAAAAATATCGAATGCAGAAATTAGACCACAAAGACACTGCACAATGCTATTATTTAATTTTTCTTAGTTTTTGAATATCTAAATAAATTTATCTACAGGTTGGCAAAGTTTATTCTAAGAATAAAAGAATGAGAATGTCAATGAAACAAAATATATACTCATAAAGTCACACAGTGCACCATTAAAAGAAATAGTTTTTGAGCTCTTCACTTGATAAAAAAGAAATTGGAGTAAATAGAGTAAAGCCAACCAATAAGAAGGCAGATTTGCTTAATGAGGAAATGCAGCAAATGCATACAGAATGCTTTTTAAAATTAGGACTTAAAAAGAAAAATGAAAAGAAAGCAATCTGGTTAATTAGAGAACACTAAAGATGTGATAAAAATAGCCAAGTCTACAAATGGCTTAAGGGCATGTGGTCCTTGAAAGAGAAAACATCCAGATGATCACAAACAAAGAAAAATAAAGCACTTTATAGAGTAATTAATGAAAATGCCAAATGTCATTTTAAGTTACTTTTAAAGAATCAATACAATCAGGATGGCTATTTTAAAAGGTAGAAAAAAAGTTAAATCTTAATCCAAAATGTAATTAAATAAAACCCAATCCTGGACATTTTTGCTGTATTTAGTTTTAATCCAGGTTCTGACATTAATATGCTATGTGATCTTGGAAACACCACCTAACATTTCCTGGATATGTGTCCACGTTAAGAAAATGAATCTGATGCCTCCTTTTAGATAAAATTGCACATTATTCTACAGCAAACCTTTGGTTATTAGGAATTCTTCAGAAAATCGTTTTCCAAATGGTTGAAAACCTATCTATTTCTGTGCTAAAACTCATCATTTGGCCATTGTTACTAGATTTGTTATTAGCACATACATATGTTGCACCCATTTCTGCTTTCTTTTGTAAATGATACTAAATGCTATTTCACCCTTCATTTTTTTTTTTTTTTTTTTTTTTTTTGAGTTGGAGTCTCACTCTGTCATCCAGACTGGAGTGCAGTGGCCGCTCCCGGCCACCGCAGCCTCGACCTGCTGGGCTCCAGCGATCCTTCCGCCTCAGCCTTCCGAGTAGCCAGAATTATAGGCATGCGTTACCACGTCCAGCTGATTTTTTGATTTATTGTAGAGATGAGGTCTCGCCTGCCCAGGCGGGTCTCGAACCCGCGGGCTCAGGCAATCCACTAACCTCAGCCTCCCAAAGGTGCGGGATTACAGGCTGAGCCACCCAGCCGGCTTCACCCTTCTTAATGAATTTGAGTTTCCTTGGGGAAGTCTTAATGTCCTATTGTGATTCTAGATGGCTGGGCTTGTGGGTAAGTTCTCTCTTTCCACCCCTCCTTAGATTCCAATTGTTCTTCCTGTATCAGCTAATCACTTTCTTCTTATAACCATTTACCCAACTTGTGGAAAGACCACCTTTACTGGACTTAGAGGGTGGGGAGTTATCTCAAGTAGAGCACATACCTTTTCATATAAGAATTTGTATGAAGCTACTTGGAATCTTTAGAATGTTTTTTTTTTTTTTTAATTTTATATATTTTTTTTCCTTTCCGAGAATGTTGATCACAATGGAGGTGGCTGTGTAACTAAGCCCTGAAAGAAGATACATATTTACACTATGCCATATATATATCCTGGAAAAAATTGTGTTTTAATCAGGCAACTGTAGTTAAGTGGACAAAATTAGTCTTTGGACACTGTATTTCTTCATGTGGAACACTTTTGTTAATTTCTTGAAAAGTCAAAAGTTTTTTTTTTTCTACCTTAACTCTCTCAGAAAAAGGAAAAAAAATCAAGTGTGATTGATCTTCATGTATCACCTCTTCCCACATTATTTGTATCTTCAAACAGAAGCCTGGAGACGACAGAGCTTAGCTCCATAATCATCCTCCTAACCAAACCAACAAATAAAACAAAAAAGATGTTGTTATTGGTGATTTGTACTGGGCTGCTTTTAGAGATGGTAACTTTAATCCAGTAAGAGCAAGCAGTAGATATGGATCCAATTGAATCATTTAAATTTTAATAAGAATTATAGCCCCACCACACAGAAATTTGTAAAAAATATTTCACTATAATATTAGACAATAAATAGATAAGTTGTGTCCTATTAAATGTTTAAAAACAACAGCAACAACAAAACAATGCCTTAATAATTAGTTAAAGGTTGAATCCTAGGAATGTGAGCTATAGAACTCCATTTGGAGATTATAGGCTCAGAGATCTTTTTTACATTTCTTCATGTAGAGATAGAAAAAAATCACCTCTACCATGAACAGCTCTACGTGAAAATTGTTCATCAATATGTAACCACAATTTGCTTGGTAAATAGATAATCACAAGTTTTCTTATTATGGAACATTTTTGGGGAGGAGTCCAGACTAACACATATAACCCCTGCATCAGGGGTCTCCAACCCACGGGGTACTGGTCACGGCCTGTTAGGAACTGGGCTTCACAGCAGAAGATGAATAGCAGGCAGGTGAGCAAAGCTTCATCTGTACAAGGTCTGAAAATTAAGTTCATGAACTCATTCTAGAAGAAGTGCTCCATACATCACTGCTAAATATCACTATAGTCACCTTTGAAGTACACCCCTTGGGAAGCTATACACTGATGCCAGTATCTAGTCTGCCCATCAAAGCAACTTTGGAAGTCTTTTACTGGAATGGCCATCAGAGCTGAATATTACCCATGATGTCCTGAATGTCATCAGAATGTCTTCCATTCCAGAAAGAGTTTCAAGATTGCTTTGATGGGTGAACTAGGTGCTGGCATTGATTCATAGCTTCCCAAGGGGAGTACTTTGATGGTGACTGCAGTGATATTTAGCAATGAAGTATGTTGAACTTTTTCTAAGATGAGTTTGCAAGCTTAATTGTCAGACCTCATATTTACATCAGCTCCCCATCATTCGCATTACTGCCTGAGCTCCACCTCCTGTAATGAACTCTGTTGTGAACCACACATGCAAGGGATCTAGGTTGTGTACTCCTTATGAGAATCTAATGCCTGATGGTTTGAGGTAGAGCTGAGGTGGTGATACTAGTGCTGGGGTATGGCGCAAATGCAGATGAACATTAGCAGTGAAGTTTGGCTATACAGAGACCACAATAAGCCAATTGCTTGCAGTCTTACATAAAAACCCTATCAGTGAGTGGCAAGTGAGTTGAAGTATTTCAGTTGTATGGCTGTATCTGGTGGCAGGCTGGAAGTCAGAATATGACTCTTATTTTAGTCCATACATGGCCCGCCCATTACTTTATTTGCCACTTCTATCCTTGCCTCTTTTTAAAAAGATGAGTTGTATAATTATTTTACTTATGTTACAATATAACAATAATGGAAATAAACTGCACAATAAATGTCATGTGCTTGAATCACCCTGAAACCACTCCCCTACCCCTGGCCATGGAAAAATTGTCTTTCAGGAAACCAACCCCTGATGCCAAAAAGGTTGGGGACTGCTGCCCTACATGATGTCTCTACATGATATTTAATTCAGTTCCCAAGCTTATACCCAGAACTGAACTCTTTCCTTTCCCTTAGACTGACTTCTTTTGCATCCTTTTCATTGCAATCTACTAGTTGCTCAGGCCAAATATTGTTCCCTAATAGTTTGGAATTTGTCAGTACATCCTTGGGATCTCTTTTATAATATATCCAAAGTATGACCACTTTTCACCGCCCTTTTTCTTCCTACCCTGGTCAAAACTGCCATCAGCATTCACCTAGAATATTGCAAATTCCTCTAATGGATCTCCTGCCTCTGTCCTTGCACTCTCCACCCGTTCACACACAATCTCTAGATCATCCCACTAAACTTATGTCACATCATGCCACCTCATGTCACTCCTGTGCTCAATGTGCTGCACCGAGTTTCCTTCTCATTCCGAATAAATAGCCAGAAGGACTCCAGCCGGTCCAGACCTCTTTCCCTTTCTGACCTCAATTTTTTTTTTTCCCTTGGCTCTCCCTGCTTGGGCTATGTTGACTGTCGAACTATGGTTTTAACATGGCACCTGCATTTCTTTCTCAGGGCATTTGCATTGCTCATCCCTCTTTTTGGAATGCTCCTGACCCAAATATCCACATGGCTAATTACCCCCAACAGGTGTTTCCTCAATTATCAGCTTTTCTGGGAGTTCTTTTCTGACTGTGCTATTTAAAAGCGTCACCCTGATAACTCAGAAGCTCTCTAAATGATGTCTCTTACTTCATGATAAACTCCTGAAATAACACATCATTTAATTATTTGTTCTTATCAGTCTTTCTGTGTTTGCATGGACCTTGGGTTTCAGTTTCATGAGGTTTGGTTTTGGTCTTTTTTTTTTAATATCCAGCATCTCAGATGGTGCCTGGCACCTGGTGAGCTCTGAAGAGTGTATAAAATTGTGTTGATGCATGAGTGAGTCGTTTAACCACAGGAAATTCTAGAATTATCGGAACATTAAGAAGCAAATTATAACTCATAGTGTTAATATTTTTGTGTTAAGTTTGGAAATAACCTGAGCTTATTTGACATTTTAATCACTGATGACTTAGAAGATTTTGGCATATTAATATATAATTTGACATCCTAGAGTATCTAATAGATTAAATTGATTCCAGTTTAAAATATGGAATTGAAAATTTGATTTTGCTTGTCATTCTAAGTTGAATAGTCTAAGACAATTTTACTACATCTGTGAAAAGCATTATAACATACTTATACTTTTGATTTATTAGATTTATAAAAGCTGGTTAAGTACCTGTGAAGCTTAGCTTATTAAAAAATTGAAGTAGTTAAAATAAAAGTGAACATATTAAATTTATAAATAAAGCTTATAATGAACTTTAATTAATTTGGAAAGGTTTACTTAAGAACTTTGTTAATATTTTATGGATTTATGAATAGAAAATTAGATTATTTTTAAGTTAAATATGAAAGTACAAGAAGAATAGGATTTTGATGTTGTAACATTAATGCATTGCATATTAATTTTTTAAGGCAAATATAAACTTGAATTTTCTCTCTGTGCCTAAAATGTTCTTTAAAATATGTCAAAAACATATACTGATAGTGAACATTTGGGAATCAGTGGGATTAATTATATATATATATATATGTTTAAAATTGTTTGGCACATGAGGTTGCTAGCAGAGAAAATGTAGAAAACTCACATTGTCCTTATGCCAAAAGCCAATTATTCAGAACACTAATAATTCTGATGACTAGCTACATGTATGTGTGAATAAATATATGCATTTATAATTTATATATGCACGCACACACACACATGCATATACATATACATATATATATATATATATATATATATATATATGCTTATTGTATATATGCTAACCAGCTGTATGGAGTGAATTGTGTCCCACCACCCAATTTATATGTTAAAGCTCTGGGCTCCAATGTGATTGTATTTGAAAATAAGGCCTTTAAGGTGGTACTGAAGGTTAAATAGGGTCATAATAGTGGGGTTCTAATCTGATAGGGCTGGTATACTCATAAAAGGAGGCAGAGATATCAGAAATCTGCAAGCCAAAAAGACAGCTCTCATCAAACACCTCGACCATGGACTTTTAGCCTCCAGAACTGTGAGAAAATAATTCTGTGTTGTTTAAGCCACCCTGTCCATGACATTGTGTTAAAGCAGTCCTAGGAGACTAATGCATCAACTTTTTTCCTCAACATGTTCATCTACTTTTGATTTTCAACTTAAGAAACAGATTAGGTCAAATATTTGAGAAATATTGGAGCTCCATGGAAAGATACTTTCTTGAAGATCCCATCTTTACCAGAAGTATAATCAAACCTAATTTATGAATGCCTTCTTCCTTTCTGCTTACTGTGTATCACTGAGGAGAACAACAATAACAACAAAAGACACTTAATTCAGTCTCCACTCATTGCTCTAGGGACAGATATCTAAGCAGGATTCTTGAAGATTCCATTCAATCTAATGTTGACTGGCTCACAGGGCTATGAGAAAATTGTAACATGGCTAACACTAATGTACTTGGTGTTCCTCTAAAAGCTTTGTGTCTATTATCTCATTTAAGAAGTGGAAGTTTGGGTTGAATCAGATACTGTACATGGCCTTTGTAATATATTTCAGACTTTAAGTGGTGATAGAAGAGTAGCTGGTAGATAATTAATCAGGAATTAATTAAATTGATACAGGAGGCATCTTCAGTGGATTTCTTCCCTTCTTAAATATTTCTCATAATGTCAGAAGTTGTGCTTTCACATATAGTATTTCATGCGATCTTGACAAAACTCTACCCATCCGATATGACGTGTAAAAGTCAATAGAAATATGTTTAAAATGTGTAATACAGTTGCCCCTTGAACAACATGGGATTTGGGGTACCAACTCCCTGCACAGTCAAAACTCCACATATAACATTTGACTTCCTAAAAACATAACTACTAATAGCCTACTGTTGATTAGAAGTTTTGCCAATAAACTAAACAGTCCATTAACACGTTTTGTATGTTATATGTATTAAATACTGTGTTCTTACAATAAAGTAAGGCAAAGAAAAATATTAAAAATCATAAGGAAGAAAAAATATAGTACTGTACATCAAGTAGAAGTGGACCATTATCAAGTGCCTCATCTTCATCCTCCTCACATTGAGTAGTTGGTGGGGAAAGAGAGAGGAGTTGATCTTGATCTCTCAGGGGTGGCAGAGGCAGAAGGAGGTGGAAGGGGCAGCACACTTTTTGCAACTTTCATTGAAAAAAATGTGTGTTTAATTGGCTCCACACAGATAAAACTCATGTTTTCAAGGGATAACTGTAATCTATTCAAGGCCAATGAACTTGAAGTTGATTGCACTCACCTTCTTATTTACTAACACAATTTCTCTCATTCATTCTGCTCTAGCCACACTGATGACCCTTTTGCTTTTCATCATAAATACCACATTCTTTTTCATCAGGATTCTTGCACTCACTTTTTTCTTTGTTTAAAATGCTTTTACTAGAGATCTGCCATGGCTCCATCTCACATAACATTTATGTCATTTTCATGATTACCTTATCTGGCTTATTTTATTTCATTGTATGTATTACACCTGAATATATAGAATATTTGATATATTTATTCAATTTGTTTGCATCTTCATGTGAAAACAAGGGCATTTTTTACATTGAACTATGTGTTATCAGCACATAAAATAATTAATAATATTAAAATAAGTGATTACATGATGCACTGATAAGAGGCTAAATCTTGCCAAGGACATGGGTCTACTGACAAGGGCTTTTGAGGTTTTGTCTGGGCCTGGACTCTGCTTACTCCTCCCCTTCCTCCCAGGATTGTTCCTGAGCTTCACCGTAAAAACAAATGAATTATCTGGACTTTTGAATAACTCTTTTTTTTTTTTTCATCTCATGATGGACTTGTAAGATAAGCACTGCTATTAATACAGTTTAACAGCTTTTACCATCCAAGTTCAAAGAGGTTAAGTGTTTTGACCAGAGTCACACAGGGTTATCAGTGTAGGGCTGCTTTCTACCCAGGTCTGCTGACAGTCTCTGCTGATGGATGGCCTTTGTGGGATCTCTGCTGTGTTGTTAATGCCCAGGGGATGCTAATTCAGTTTAAACAACAAAGCTTGACAAGGATACTTCCTACTTGTGCTGCTGCAGTTCTTTAATCTATGACATGATCACTGATCATGTTACCTTAATGTCACCAGCACTAATTAATAAACAGTAGCCATGGACCAAACAGATGGCCAAGCCTGGGAAAATGAAAATTCCATAGATGGAAAACAAAAGACACTGAAACATTATTGCCAGGCAAGCTGTTTACTCACGTGGCTTTGCATAGGTCACAAAAATGTTATCACAAAGCAGTTTTTTAGGCATAATGTAACTTGTTTCTCAGTACTTCCTTAAAGCTCTTTGAGGAAGGAGGGGTGAAGAGACTAATGTCCCTCTTACAGATGATGAAACTAAGATTCAGAGAAGTGCAGAAATATACAGGTGTGTTAGTCAGCTCAGGTTGCCATAACAAAATATCATAAACCAGACGGTTTAAACAATAATAATTCTATTCTCACAGTTTTGGATTATAATCTAAGATGAAAGTGCTTATGAGATTCAGTTCCATGGTGAAAGCTCTCTTTCTTCCTTGCAGACAGCCATCTTCTCTCTCTGTCCTCATATATCGAGGAGAGCAATTTGGTGTCTCTACATTTTGTTATAAGGGCAATAATTCAGTCCTAAGGGCCCCACCCTCAAAATCTTATTTATACTTAATTATCTCCTAAAGGTCTTATCTTCAAATACCAATACATTGTGGATTAGGGCTTCACTTATGACTTTTATGGTAGGTGGTTGGGGGGGACATAATTCAGTCTGTAACATTAGACCTCACCACCAGTGAACAGAAATCAAAGACAGGTAGGTAAACTTTATCCTGAGTCTAAGCTCAAAGTTTCTTCCATTAGTCATCACCTGATTATCTCCAATGAAACTTGAGCTTGGGAAGTTATCAGTTTAAATACTTCCTACTTGATATGATTGACAGAAAGGGGATGTGTGTGGACCAAATTCCACCTTTTCCTCGTTGCCTCATTCTATCTCCCTAAGCTGAGAAATAACAAATATTGCAATATGATTTGTCTTTGTCACCTATAGGTAGTTCTTATATTTGTGCACCAGGTATATCCACATTTCTGCTCCTTCTGGGCACATGAGAAGATGTATTTCTAATCCCTCTAATATTAGGTATAGCCATGTGAATTGCCTTGTTTGGTCAATGATACTTGAGCAAAAGTGGAGCATGTCATTTCTAAGAGGAAGTCTTAAGAGCAAGCACATGATTGGTCAGAAATTTTTCTCCTCGGCAATGATGGTAAAGGCTCTCAGACTCAGGCTAGCGTCATCACTCACCTCCACCACCACATTATAATCATGAAGCTTGATGAGAAATAATGAACCCTCTTCATGCTCTGAGATGTTTGTTGGTACAAAATTATCAAGAGAACTACTGAGCTAGGTGAAGCCGAAAAATGTGGATGCCTGTGGCAGTGACAACAATTTGAGCATCAGTACAAGGGAAGGTGCTAGGATGATTAGAAGCTGCTTAAAGCTGCCTGAACATGAAATAGGAGGCAAGGAATTCAGGCAATTATTGTTGCTGCAGAAAAAATTTATACTGCTTTTCTGACATTTTCCTCAAAAGCAAGAAAATTACACTTCTTGGAAGTAGGATCAGGATTCACCTATCAGGTGAGATTGGAACAGAGTTCAATCCCTGCTAGGCTCTCTCTTATTTTCTGTCATAAAGGGGGCCAGGGAAGGGATGCTTCTCCCTGTCACAAGGTGAGCAGTCTGTCCCCATTGGCTGACTTTTCATCAGAGACATCTCAGCTCTGTCTAAGTTGGGTGGAGGATATTGGGTAATTTGGTCTTTTTCCTCAGTTGGTTTCAAATTTGGGAAGAAAAGGAAGATATTATATGTCTACACATCCAAGTCTTATCAGTTAACAAGAGAGGAGAGGATACTATTTAAAAGACCAGGTATGAATGTGTCAGATTCCAGGCTGTATTTGGAAAATCAGCGAGAGAGAAAAAAATTGTTTCTACAAGAAGTATATAGTTTGTACAAAAGACATTTCTTCCAAGCTATGTCAGTGCCATTATGTTAATACACCTAATAATATTATAATAGTAACAGTCAAAATAATAAGTATAATAGTAACAGCGAAGATAATAATACTTTATTTTATTTATTAATAAAATTCTAGTATATAAAATCTAGTAAAAAAACCCCAGACTAATAGATGTTGTTAGGAGGATTACCAGAATATTGCTAGTTATAAAGCTTTAGCATAGCATTGCAGTCTTGGAACAGTAGCTGACTTTGAAGTATCAGTGGAACCTATGAGTAAATCCCAACACCAGGAACTGGAGACATCGGAGGTGGAGGAAAAAAGCGGAAACTAACAATCATGTATGATCTTTATTTTCTTAAATTGTTCCATCAAGTGGAAGCCAGTTTTCTTTATCACTGTGGTTGTTGGAGTAGGACTCAAAGTCAATCATGCTAGATATATAGATGATTGCTATACCCAGGCTTTCAGTAATATCTGACCAGGTTATAGTCTCTCGTTCATATACAAGTTTGAAAATACATTTTAAATTATGTTCATTAGATTATTATGAAAGTGGGAAATGTGTATAAATCTTAACATAAGAATTAAATGTAGAACAGTCCAGTTTTGCTTATTGTTTTGGAAGAATAATACTAAATTAGGTCTTTACATTAGAACTCTAATTACATTAGGTCTTTACATGGAACTGCTGTATCACTCCATGTTGAACAGAATTTCAAACTTTTAGAGCTATGCTTTTTAATCTAGTAGACACATCTTTATGTTAATTTTTATTTTAGATTCAGGTGGCACACATGTATATTTGTTACATGGACAAATTTTGTAGGGGTGGGGATTGGGAATAGTGAACACTGTGTCCTGTGGGTAGTTTTGGAACTCTAACTTCTCTCCCGCTTCCTTCCTTATTATTTCAATCTTTGTGACCATTTGGCTCCTACATATGAGTTGGAGCATATGGTGTTTGTCTTTCTGTTTCTGAGCCAGATTGCTTAGGATGATGATTTCCAGCTCCATCCAAGTTTCTGAAAAGGATGTGATTTCATTCTTTTTATGGCTGCATAGTATTTCATGGCATATATACATCACATTTTCATTATTCACCAATCAGTTTATGGGCATTTATGTTGATTTTAGATCTTTGCAATTGTGAATTGTGCTGCAATGAACACATGGGGGCTGGTGTCTTTGTTATATAATGACCTCTATTCCTTAAGGTAAATACCTACTAGTAGGGTTGCTGGATCACATGGTAGATCTACTTTTAGTTCTTTGAGTAATCATCATATTGCTTTCCATAAAGGTTGTACTAATGTACACACCCACCAACAGTATATGTGTTCCTTTTTCTCCACATATGTCCCAGCATCTATTGTTTTTTGATTTTTTAAATAATGGTCATTCTGACTGGTGTAAAATGGTATCTCATTGCAGTTTTAATTTGCTTTTCCATGATGATAAGCGATGTTGAGCATTTTTTTCATATGTTGTTGGTCATTTGAATATCTTTTTTTTTTTTTTTTTTTGA
>NW_007258199.1:328576-350983 GCF_000164805.1 Carlito syrichta | reverse complement strand
TGCCTCAGACTTCCGAGTAGCTGGAATTACAGGCATGCGCTACCACGCCCGGCTAACTTTTGATTTATTGTAGAGATGAGGTCTCGTTGCCCAGGCGGGTCTCGAACCTGTGGGCTCAGGCAATCCACTCACCTCAGCCTCCCAAAGGCGCGGGATTACAGGCTGAGCCACCGAGCTCAGCGTAAATATCTTTTTTTGAGAGAGAATTTTTCATGTCGTTTGCCTACTTTTAATGGTGCTAATTGCTTTTTTCTTACTGACTTGTTTGCATTCTTTGTAGATTCTCGATATTAGTCCTTGGTCAGATGTATAGTTTGCAAATATCTTCTCCCATTCTCTAGGTTGCCTGTTTGCTCTGTTGATTATTTCTTTTGCTGTGCAGAGGCTTTTTGGTTTAATGAAGTCCTTCTTATTTATTTTTGTTTTGGTTGCATTTGCTTGCTGTGTTTTAGCTATAAACTATTTGCCTAGGCCAATGTCCATAAGAGTTTTTCCTAGGTTTTCTTCTAAAATTTTTATGGTTTCAGGTCTGAGGTTTAAGTCTTTAATCCATATTGTGTTATTGACAATTCGAAATGTCACCAGTTCAAGGGGGGGATGTAATACGTGTAAAATACACACTGATTTCAAATACTTACCAATGATAAGAAAAATATAATACATCCTTTGTATAGATTGCATGTTTAAGTGATAACATTGAACATTTTTATTGTCCGAGTTAAATGAATTAGTATAATTTTACATTTTTTTTAGCTTAAAAATATTGCTACTAGAAAATTTAAAACTATTTATGTAGATATAAGGTAGAACAATAATATACTTTTCTCACCCATCTTAAAGTTCATTGTTGACAACCCATAACAAAAGACAGATCAAGAAAAAAGCATAATAAATTCATTTAACCAAAGTTTTAGGTGACACAGGAGCCTTTAGAAATGAAGACCCAATGACCCAGAGAAAACTGTATTGTTCATGCTTAGGTTTGGTGAAGAATGGACAATTGTGCAGAAGCATTATTGCACAAAAAAGGTAATAAACTAAGGGTACTCAGCAAGGCCTATTTGTTTAGATACTTCTTGGTCCACCCATGCCTTTATTCTATTTATGTGAGTACAGGAAAGGAATCTGTCACATGAGGGTCTTAGGATCTACTTTCTTTCTTTCTTTTTAACCACACTGTGTTATCTTTAATTAGGTAAAGATCTTTTTAACTTGTCACAGAGACCATTTCACCCACTGCTCTGTTTGGCTGCCAGTCTTTTGTCTCTCTCTTCAGCAATGGTGAGGTGGATACCTTTTTTGTTATTGGCAAAGACAACAAACCGAGGATCTACTTTCAGGGATGGCAGGTAAGAGAATTCTTTTATGGTCAGCCCACACAATGTCAGATGGCAGAAGGTCACAGAGTGACTTCCACAGTACCATATTGGGGGTAGTATTCTCAGTTCTTACATGGCTCACATAAATATTTTCATATTTCTAATAAGCGGTGCTGGACTATATGGGAAATGTTTTATTATAAGGACATTTTAATCATTATATATGTCTACTTCGATTTTGTCAGTTTGTCAAAATTCTAAAGCACAGTATGTCAATATATGAACAGGATGCATTTTTGGTGCTGATATTCTTCCCTTGATGTTCAGGGGTGAAAGGAAGACTCAGATCTCTGCCCCTCAGGGCCCTGCCTGTACTTCCCCTAAGAACACACACCACACAGCAATCTATCTTGGAAAACGTCAAGACTAAAGACTTTATGATTTTTATAACTGTTTATATCAAAATCCACAAGGGGTCAAAATCTTGTAATCTATCTTTTGCCCTCCTCCCTCAATACCCACTTCCATACTGGTCTGAAGATCTCCTAAACTAACACTGCCTCCTTTCTTTATCTTCCCAAATGCTCATACTGCACTACCTGGAAATCATGATCTATCATTAGCAAAACTCTTTGTTCTAAGGATACTTGCAACTTTCTTATGCAATGCCTATTTTCTCTTTCATGCCCCCTTTTTACCACTGAATAAAAAGTTGAAGGAAGTTAACTTCTTGTTCCTCATGTTATACTCCAAGGTCAATTTCATCCTCTCTTCCTTCAAAAGCCCCCTAGACCTGTAACTTATATCCTTATGCTATACTGCTCACTCTTCCTTCCTGAGGTATTCAACATTCCACCTACCAGGTCACTCCTTCCATCTTGATAATTTTAGCATAAAGTTTTCTGTCCCTCTTTCCCACATTGTTCTTACCTTAATTTTGCTGATTTTGATATACACATAAATAGTGAATCCATTCCTTGTCATAACTTTCATTTCCTTACTTCCATGAAGGCAATGTCATGATCATATCCTGGCCTTATCATTACTGGATTTGACCACTTCCATAATCTCAGTGTCAAATGTTCCACACTCTGATGACACCTCTGTCTTTCCAGCTCCCTTACTATATTAACCCAGTTCTAAAAGTATTTGTTCCTACCATGTCTTAAAATAATTTACTCAACCACCTTTATTTTATCCTTCACTCCCCGTGTTTTTATTTTCCTCTACTTGACTTAGAATAAATGGTACATCCTGTATATTCTCCATGTCCTCACCATTCTCTATTCATTGTACTCACTTGAAAACCTAATTAGTTTTATGCCTTCACAACTGTATTTTGAGAATCTAATGACATAATATCATAAACTATGCTTCTTCTAATATGCATTATCATTATGCAGTTTTATTTTTTACTTTATTATAAAGATGTGGAGGAGAAGTCAGGATTGGGCACATAAGTAATGTATGTTAGTTTGGGTCTCCAACTGAACCTTACTTCCCCAGGTAAAGGATCAGGTACCCTTTGTGTTGTTATGTAGTACCCCTTCCCCACTACCCTGGCAGTATTCTGTGATTGCCAATCCCCCCCTTATGCTTTTATGATTAATGTTGAGGTACCACTTATGAGTGAGAACATGTGGTATTCAGATTTTTGTTTCTTTGATAGAACAATAAGGATTGTCTCTAATTCCATCCATTGCTGAAAAGTCCATGATTTTGTCCTTTATGGCTGTGTAATATTTCATCATGTTTATGTATCACATTTTCTTTATCCAGTCTATTTTCAATAGGCATAAGAGTTGGTTCCATGTTTTTGCTATTGTGAATCATGTGGCAATAAAAATGCCTGTGCAAGTGATGAAAAATGACTTGTGTTCCTCCAGGTATATTTCTGGGAGGGGGTTGCTGGATTGTATGGAAGGTCAATTTCTAGTTCGTTTAGATATCATCACACTATTTTCCATAGAGGTTGGACTAATTTGTACTCCCACAAGCAGTGTAGAAGTATTCCCTTTTCTCTGCACCCATGACAATATCTGTATATTTTAAAAATTAATGGTAGCTATCCCTACTGGGGTAAGTTGGTATCTCAGTATGGTTTTGATTTGCATTTCTCTGATGATTTGTGAGACTGAGCATTTTTTCATGTATCTGTTGGCTACTTGTATGCCTTCATTTGAGAAGTGTATATTTATGTCGTCGTCCATTTTTTAATAGGCCTGCTTGCCTGTTTCCTTTGGAATTGTGTAAGTTCTTTGTAGATCCAGGATGTTAGGGCTTTGTCGGATACAAATTAGCAAATTTTTTTCCCCCATTTTGTGCGTTATCTCCTTATTCTCTTGATTATTTTGCTTGTAAAAGCTTTTCAGTTTGGTGAGGTCCCACTTGTCTATCTTATCTTTTATGGCATATGCTTTTAGGGATTTTATCAATAATTGGTTGCCTACATCAATGTGCATAAAGGTGTCTCCTGTGTTTCCCTCTAAGATTCTTATCACTTGAGGTTTTACAATTAGGTCTTCTTTCCATTTAGAGTTGGTTTTTATATGTGGTGATAGGTAGGGAGTCCTGTTTCGTTCTTCTGAATGTGGTCAACCAATTTTCCCAGCACCATTTGCTAAATAAACTCTCTTCTTCTCAGTGGTTATCATCCTATCCAGAGAAGTGAAAGACCTTTATGACAAGAACTATAAAACACTGCTCAAAGAAATAAAAAAGCACACCAGCAAATGAAAAACATTCCATGCTCATGGAATGGAAGAATAAATATGGTCAGCATGTCCATCCTACTCAAGTCAATCTACAAATTCAACACAATAGCCATTAAATTACAGATGTTATTCTTCTCAGACCTGGAAACAACAATACAGAAATTTATATGGAAACAAAAACAGCATGAATAGCCAAAACAATTATCAGCAAAAGGAACAAAGCAAGAGGTATCACACTTCCAGACTTTAAACTTTACTATAAGGCTACAATAATCAAAACAGCCTTGCACTGCTACTAGAACAGGCATATAGACCAAAGGAACAGGATAGAGATTCCAGAAGCAAAAACTCAATCTCTCAACCAACTCATCTATGCTGTTCAATTTTTATGACAACCTGAGGTAGGTGTTGGCATTGTTTTCCTGAATTCCTGTGACAAGCTCAAGTTGCATTTGCTTCTTTGCTTGCTCTTTCTTTTCCCTCTTCCCATTGCAACTTTACCACCTAGGTATATGAACTCATGAAATGTAGTGACAATGCCTTTTATCTTTATATCCCAGCAACTAGCAGATAGCCTGGAACATACTTAGTGCCTGATTGAGTTTTCTTGATCATATCTAGGGTACTCCAAAAACAGGATTAATTTCTACAGATTTACTAAGAAAATAATCCTCCATTTTTTTTTCCTTCTAAATCCCCAGAGTCATTTTTAATAACGTTTGAGAATTTAAACAGACCTTAAAAATATCTAGTGAAACCGCTTCACTTCACAAATTGGGACTTGAGATCCTGTAGAAGAAACGGGAGAAAATGGAATCTTTACAAATTACTTTGTTTGTTATTCTAGTTGATTATATATTTTTGTTCTTGAAAAATAATGTTTGTAATGAAATAAGGACATGAGTACCTTTGTTATGAGCACACTGCTCAGGTGGATTAAAAAATATGATCTAATTTCAAATTTTTACTATTACAATTCTGTATGTGATGATGGATTTCTATTTCTGAAATCATTTTACTCACCTGTGAAATAGGAATGGTGATATTTGTATCATAAGTTTCTTATTCAGCTGCGATTTAAAAAGGCAGATAATTGAGAAAACCTTGCTTGAGTCATGTGGTCAACACCATAACGGATCCTGTTTGCTCTTCTATCATCTTGCCCTCATCCACTTCCTCCTCTGGTCCTCATTTCTTATTCATTTCCTCCTCTGTTTCTCATTTCCTCCCTTGATTAGACTTCCCTGTCTTTTGTATCCTAACAAAAAATCTTCATATATGATGCACCGAGTTTATAAAAGGAAAACAAAACCCCTAATGATCATGTCATATTTCAGCAAGTGACTTATTGAATAGATGCTGAGATGTAAGTTTGGAAAAACATTCAGCTTTACACATGCAAAGAAGAAAGTTTAATATTGAAGTCAATAACTTTTCTTTAATAATGAAAACATGACTTTAAAAATTCATTTAATATTTGCAAAATTTGTTTTTAAAATGCTCAATTTCTGCCACACAATAATGGAGGATACATCAATTTCTAATTTTGATTTAAAAAGCAAAAAATTAGAATATGTGTATAATAAAGAAAAATGGCTGCTGCTGATCTTGAACTTGATCATCAAGGAATGCCAGCAGCCCTGAGACTATATGATGTATAGAAATAAATTGGTGGCACCCACTATCTTAAAGAGAGCCAAAAATAAGCAATGTGTATCTGTGTGTGTCTTTCTGCACACACACACACACACACACACACACACACACACACACACACACGCATGTGTTTACTGTATTCATCCTTGCTCTGTCTTTCTTTCTTTGGCATTGTCTAGTTATAGTATACATATCCTAAGTAATTTTAAATGACTCTGTAATTTCATTAACTAGTTCTTTTAACCACTCTACAAAGTGCATGTCATCTGGCCATACTCATCTGAATATGTTCTCATTTATTCAGGATAGGCTACTTAATCCAATTTTTGACTCACCTATTTTGCAAGATTCTTATCATTCCCTATTAATCACATTTTTTTCTCTTTTTCTTCTTTTTTTTTTCCTTTGGGCACATCCTTCAAGGTCACTTTTCAAATTTTTTTTGTGAAACCTTGTTCACGCTCAACTGTTGTGGACTTCATTTAATATACTCAGATTGTTATTTCCTTAACTATATCTTGGTTTTTGTTGCAGAACTTATTATTGTAAATTGTCTAATCATCAAGATTAAGATGTATATTTGGTGTGCTGGCTTTTCCTAAAAATTTTCCACTCATATTCAACGTTACTTTATTTTCCCTTCCTATGTGAGTCTCAATACCTCAATTACGCCATAACTTACAGTGCTTTTATCATTGTGCCCTGCAGAAAATAGTGTTGCATGTCTATTTCCCACGAAACATTAAGTTCCTTGAGAGGTAAAGCAAGCCTAACAGACAACAGCTTAGTGTGAAAAATGAAGCAAAACTGAAATCAACAAATTCAATTTTGAGTTTTGATTTAGCCACTGGACACTCAAACCTTGTTAGGCCTCATTTAAGAAAATGAAGATATTTCTATTATTCTTCCCCTTATACCACATTCCCTCATTGTTACCTCTAGCCACACTGGAGAACAATGAGACACTTAAGCTAGGTACATTCCCTCCTGACCCAGGGGCATTGTACATAATGAGTCCTTCTTTCTGAAACATTCTTCCCTTTTCCCTTGGCCTAGTTAGCAATCCTACTCACCATTAAAAGCTCAATTTGCAAAAGCTTTTTCTAACCTCATTCACTAGGTTAATTGACCCCATTTTGTAGACTTTTATCCGGTACAATTTTTCTTCATAGTACTTTTACAGTTTTTGTGAACATTTGATATATGTTTTCTTTATGAAGAGTGCTAGATTTTTGTTCAGCATCATATACTCAGAACACAGTCCTAATCCAGATGCACAGTACTCACTCAATAAATATTTATTAGGTGCTTGGTTGCAAGAAAAATAGGACAGATTATACAACAGCATATGATAAACTGGGACATTCTTTAAAATGTGACATTTGTGATTATTCACTTTTAATTTATTTGCATGAATAGAATTATATTTAGTAGGGAAACAAAATAAAATAAAAATCTATATTTTATATCTCTAAATTTTCTAGTGTATGAGTCCTCTGATGGCTTGAACTTGGTGTTTTAGTTCATTCAATTACTAGTCTGAGAACAGCCTATATGTTAAAAACAATACTATATCCTAGGGTCACAAGGATGCCTAAGAAAAAAAGTATCCCTTTATGATTCCTACAGACTAGTAAGGGCAGCAAATATATAAAGAAGTTAATGTTTGTTAAAGGATGTTAGGTGAAGCTAGAAGGGATATTTAAGAAAATTTGTAGTTAAAAAATAAAGTATATCCAATCCATCTGCTTGAATCAGATATAGCTTCAGAGAAAGAATTTCTTGATAATTAATTTAAAACAATAATTATTTTGGTTTAACTAGTATATAAGGTATTTGGGGAAGATGGTAGCAAAAGGATAGGTTGGACATATAGTTATGAAGTGAGCAGGAGCCCTATTATGAGATACTTAACATACTATGCTGAGTGCTGTGAAAATTTATAGGACACTGCAGCCAATACTCCACATTCTTGGGTTTCACATTCAGAGATTTTGCCAATTGTTGATCAAAAATATCAATTAATTAAATAAATAAATACAGGTAGCACACACCTATACTTCCAGCTACTTGGAAGGCTGAGACGTGATCTCTGGAACCTAGTAGGCTGACATTGGAGTAGCCATGGGTGTGCCACTGCACTCCAGCCTGGGCAATGGAGTGAGACTCCAACTAAAAAAAAAAAAAGTTGTGTTTGTTATTTTTAATGTTATATCGGTATTTTATTTATGTATTTATTTAATTAATTGATATTTTTGATCAACAATTGGCAAAATCTGTGAATGTAAAACCCAAGAGTGTGGAGTGCTGGCTGCAGTGTCCTATAAATTTTCACAGCATGCAGCATAGTATGTTAAGTATCTCATAATAGGGCTCCTGCTCACTTCAAAACTATATGTCAGATCTCTCCTTTTGCTACCATCTTTCCCCAAATACCTTATATACTAGTTAAACCATAATTATTATTTTAAATTAATTATCAAGAAATTCTTTCTCTGAAGCTGTATCTGATTCAAGCAGATGGATTGGATAGACTTTATTTTTTAAAAATTTTATTGTAAACATTTTATTTTAAACATTTTATTGTAGAGATGAGGTCTCGCCAAGTTGCCCGGGCTGGTCTTGAACTCGCAGGCTCAGGCAATCACTTGACTCGACCTCCCAAAGTGCTGAAATTACAGGCTGAGCCATCGAGCCTGGACAATACAAATTTTTAAAACCATGCAGTCTAGCAATTATTTGCATAGTATTTACAATGTATTAGGTATTTTAAGTAATCTAGAGATGATTTAAAATATACAAGAGGATATGCATAGATTATATGCAAATAATAAGCCATTTCATATTAGGGACTTGAGCATCATGAATTTTTATATCTGTAAAGGGTCCTGGCACCAATCCTCAATGGATATGAAGAGATGATTGGAGGTTATTAGAGTGCCTTTGGCTGCAAGTAACAGACAGTATAACTTCAAATGGCTTTAGTAAAAGACAGACACATTATTTATTATAATAGGAAGTCCCAAGTTATTAATGGATCAATGAATTACATAATCAGATCTTTACCACTGTTTTCTACGATTATCTCAGACCTATTTTCCTTAGTTACTGAGAATGGGTTTTTTAATAAGCAACAATGAGAGCAAACTTTTTCCTGTTCATGTAAAAAGAAATAAATAAAAAATCTAGTTGTCTAATTGATCTACCTTCATTTTTGGGTCCTTTCTGGGTCATTTGTTCATTTCTGGGTTTGTACTTAGGACTCGAAAACTTTAATAGGAGTATACATGTAGATCTTATTTCCAAAATATGAAAATGTAAGGGTATCTTTGTGGCACTATTGACTATATTAAGCTTAGGTTCCTGGTCACATTATTTGCCATAGGACTAAATGTACCCTGATTAGAGTTATCTAAAGTTAGGATGAAGTCTGCTTCCAGAAAGGAGAAAAGTAAGATTCTAATAGATTATAAGTAAGATTGTGAGATAATCTAGTAAAGAATATAAATATAATAAAATACAAGTATTGAAATATAATAGAATGTAAGTATTGAAAACATTAAAGAAGTGGAAAAATAAAACACTTTTGGTGCAATTAAGAGATATAGATATAGACAAGATTATGAAAAATAAAATTAAACCAAAAAGAATTTGAAGAATACAAAGATGAGGATGAAGAAAGAAAAGGTGAAAAGAGAAAACTACAAAACACTGCTAAAAGAAATCAAAGATTACACAAACAAATGGAAAAATATTCCATGCTCATGGATTGGATGAATCAACATTGTCATGATGTCCATCCTACCCAAGGAATACGCGTTAACTTGCCAACATCATGCTTCTCAGACCCGGAAACAAAAATAAAGGTATTCATATGGAAACATAAATGACAGTGAATAGCCAAATAATAACAAACAAGCAAATAAATAAATAAATAAATAAAGTGGGAAGTATCACGCTCCCAGACTTTAAACTTTATTATAGAACTGCAATAATCAAAACAGCCTGGTATTGGTACAAAACAGGCATATAGACCAATAGAACAGGATAGAGATTCCAGAAGCAAAACTTCAATTTCTCAACCAACTCATCTTTGAAAGAGCTTCCACCATCAACCACTGGGGAGAGGAGAACCTATTCGGTAAATGGTGCTGGGAAAACTGGCTGAGCACATGCATAAGATTAAAACAAGAACCTTGCATATCACTATACACAAAAATCAACTCTAAATGGATCAAAGACTTAAACGTAAAACCTCAAACTATAAGAACCTTAGAAAATGCAGGAGACACCCTTATGGAAATTGGAACTGGCAACCAATTCCTGATCAAAACCCCAAGTGCCCATGCCATAAGAGATAAAATAGACAAGTGGGACCACATCAAACTGACGAGCTTCTGCAAAGCCAAAGAAACCACTGAGAGATCAAGGAGGTAGCCCATGACTGGTAGAAAATATCTTCTAACTGTATATTTGACAAAGGCCTAACATCTAGGATCTACAAGGGACTCATGACAAAAACAAAACAAAACAAAACAAAAAAACAGACCCATTACAAAGTGGACAAAAGATATGAATAGACACTTCTCAAAAGAAGACATAAGAGCAGCCAACAGAGACATGAAAAAATGCTCAGCCTCTCTAGTCATCAAAGAAATGCAAATTAAAACTACACTGGGTGGCTCAGCCTGTAATCCCTTGTTTTGGGAGGCTGAGGTGAGTGGATTGCCTGAGCCCGCAGGTTCAAGACTCGCCTGGGCAAATTGGCGAGACTTCTTCTCTACAATAAATCAAAAATTAGCTGGGCGTGGTAGCGCATGCCTGTAGTTCCAGCTACTTGGAAGGCTGAGGCAGAAGGATCGTCTGAGCCTAGCAGGTCGAGGCTGGGCGACAGAGTGAAACTCCAACTCAAAAAAAACAAAACAAAAAAACCAAACTACACTGATATACCATCTAACTCCAGTCAGGATGGCCATCATCAATAACTCAAAAAACAGCAGATGCTGGAGAGGATGCAGCAAAAAGGAAATGCTTCTACACTATTGGTGGGAGTGTAAACTAGTATAACCTCTGTGGAAAAGTGTGGCAATTTCTAAAAGATCTAAAAATCGACCCTTCATACGACCCCACAATCCCCTCAATGGGAATATACCTGGAGGAACTCAAATGAAAAAGAGACCTGCCCACACATGTTTATTGCAACATTATTCACAATAGCCAAGACATGGAACCATCCGTGCTGCCCATTGAAACAGGACTGGATAAAAGAAATGGTGCATATACACGATAAAATATTATGCAATCATAAAGAAAGACAAAATTATGAACTTCGTAGCAACTTGAGTGGATGTAGAGTCTATAAAACTGAGTGATCTATCACAGAAACAAAGAACCGAGTACCACAAGTTCTTACTAATAAGTGGACCTTGAACAATGATCATAAAGCTATAAGAAAAGCATTGGTAGTAGTAGGAAACTGCCAGGGGGGAAGAGGGGGCACGCCTCATCAACAAAAATGCCTATACAATGAATATTTGTATACCTAACCCTGACTTATATCCCATATCTTTAAAATAAATTTTAATAACTAACTAAATAAATAATGAAAAAAAGAGAGAAAAGGTAAAAAAGAAGAATGTGAAGACAAA
The DNA here is from genome assembly GCF_000164805.1 of Carlito syrichta. Lineage (NCBI taxonomy): Eukaryota > Metazoa > Chordata > Mammalia > Primates > Tarsiidae > Carlito > Carlito syrichta. Next base: position 339,646 of record NW_007258199.1, on the reverse strand, counting down.
GGTGAAGACAAAGAAGAAAGAAAAGATGGAGAAAGAGACGAAGAGGAATCATGTCAGCAAAAAAAAAAATTATGTTTCTTTTAGAAAAGAAAAAGTTAAAACAGGACACAATTTTAACATCTTGTTCCATAATAAAACCAGGAGACTGAGACATATATAGCCCTTTTGGTGGCATGAGGCCAGTTTGAATCCATTTTATCAAGCTTGATAGAATGTTTCCATTGTTCACAGGCTTTTTTTAAATTGCTAGTGTTAATTTGTCCATTAGCAGCTGTTTTCTTCTTTTAGTACATGCAGCAAAAAGGAGCAAAGAAAGCAAGTGAAAATAATCTTTTTTTTCCCCACTCTACAATTATGTTGCCTGAAGTTCTGGGGAGTCAAAGAAATGTGACTGATCTTCAGCAAAATTCTAATCAAGCATTCAATAATACAGGGGAGTAGAATCACAGGGTCATATGCTCAGTGTATGCTTAATTTTAGGGTAAACTGCCTGCCAGTTTCCCAAGTGGCTGTATTGCTTTTCTTATCAAAAAGCAATGTGTGAACATTACAATTGTTCTACATGTTTATTAGCTCTGGTATTGTTGGCCTTACATTTTAGCCAATCTGGTAGATATATAGTGGCTTTTCATTGTGATTTCAATTTGCATATCTCTGAAGACCAATAATGCTGACAATTTTTTGTATGATTATTGACTATTAGTATATGGTTTGATGCAGTGTCTGTTTTCACCTTCTTTTATATTGGATTGTTTTTCTTCTAACTGATTTTGAAAGAGTCCTTTATTTGTAGATACAGGTTTTTTTCAGATATATGAATTGGATATGTTTTCTTGCATTCTCCTTGTTGCTTTATTTACTAACCATGACTTTAAGAAGGTCTGAAGTTTTAAACTTTGATGAAATCCAATTCATTAGCTGTTATTTGTGTTATGTTTTTACTATTTTAGCCAAGAAATTGTTGCTCACCACAAGTTTGCATATATTTCCTTTTATGTTGGCATCTGGAAATTTTTAATTATATCTTTTATCTTTAGGTCTATGATTTATTTCAAAGGTTTTTTTTCCCCCAGTATATTGTGAGTTGAGTTAAAAATTTTCTTTCCCTATATGGGTAACCAGTTACTGAAGAAGCATTAAAAAAACCCATAAACTTTTGTTTCTCCTTTTAAATTAACATGCAATGTTGTCAAAAATCAATTGGCAATGTACATGTTTTCCTATTTTTGGAATTTATATTTTGTTCTCCTGATCTGTGTGCCTATTTGACCACCACTACGGTGTTATTGTTAACCACATTCACAATGTTATACAGGAGATCTCTAGAACTAAATTATATAACTGTAACTTTATACCCATTGGATTGCTATTCAACTCTTCTGACTTTGCATTCTGTATTTTTGTAGGGTTTTTTGTTTTATTTTGTTTTGTTTTGCCTCACTGCATTTGCTAGGACTGCTAGTATAATGATAAATAAAGAGAGCAAAACCCAACATCTTTGTCTAGTTTATGATCTTAGTGGGAAGATTTTAATCTTTCACTATAAATTATGTCAGCTATAATTTTTTTGATAAATACCTCTTATCAGGTTTATGAAGTTGCTTTTTATGTCTACTTTACTGTAAGTTTTTAAAAAGAATGGGTATTAAATTTTGTCATTTTTTTCTGCATTTTTTGAGATTATCATTTTGTTTTGCTCTTTGTTCTGTTAAAAGAGTAATTTTGTATTGATTGATTTTCAAAAGTCAACCTTGCATTCCTATGAAAAACCCTTGTTATTATTTGAATGTTGTCTCCTCCAGATCTTATGTTAAAATTTGATTCTCCTTGTTGAAGGTAGTGTCTTTAGGAACTATTTCGATCATGAGCATGGATTTCTGAAGAATGGATGAATGCCGGCTTTTGGGCTGGGGAGGGTGAATTCTCAGTCTGTCAATTCTCAGGACAGCTTGTTGTTAAAAGGAGCTTGGCACTTCTTTCTCTCTTGTTTTGTGATCTCTGAAGATACTGGGTCCTTTTTGCCTTATACCATGAGTAGAAGCAGCCTGAAGTCCTCACCAGATGCCCAATCTTCTAAGCAGCAGAATTTTGAGCAAAATAAACTGTTTGTTGTTGTTGTTGTACTTTATATATTAACCAACCTCAGGTATTTCTTTATAGAAACAAAATAGACTGAAAAAACTCTTGATCATGGCATAACTTTGTTATACCGTGCTAGACTCAATGTGATACTATTTTTGTAAGAATTTTTACATCTATCTTTATGAGAGATATTGGCTGCTTTTTTTCTTGCAATTTCTTTCTCTTTTTTTTAGATCAGAAAATATAGTTTACTTAGAAAGCAAATTTGAGAGTGAAAGAGGAGATTCACCTTCCCAAGGTAGGGGAGGGGGCCAAAACCAGGAAACATGCCCTGGCCATAGCTCAAAAGCACATGGCCACACCATAGCTTAACAAGGCAATGGCCTCTTGTAGTTTCTTTTTCAATTTTGTTAAGACCATGATAAGGGATTCATTAGATGATTTGGGACATGACTGTCTCCATCTGCTCCCTTCTTTATTTTCTGAAAACTATGCATAAGGATGTATTATTTCTTTCTCAAATGTTACACATGATTCTCCAGTGAAGCATTCTACATTTTTGAAAATTGAGTTTTATGAAAGCATTTTTAGTTACAAATTAATGTAATGATTATAGAACTGTTTGTGTTTTTCTGTTTCTTCATGAATCTGTTTGGCAATTTTTATGCCTTTAGTACTTATAGTGATATCCTTTAGATACATCCAAGGATATATGAAATATAGTAATGGGGTAGATCCAGATGATATACATACATGAATGTCATGTTAAAAATCCAAGTATCTTGTAAGTCATAAAATTACATATGTAGCTTCTTAGCCAGAAACTCTAAAATGATTAAAGTATTATTATTACATGATTAACCTGTAAAGATTGGACTAATGAGAGAAAATATTCTGAGACTGGTTCACAGTATTTTTAGAGAGCTCTATTATAGTAAAACTCATAGCAGAGTGCATCAGTTATCTATTGCCACAATAATGTTATATAACAAGAACCTCCACAGAATCTGAGAAATTCGACAGATATTTTTTTATGGATCTGCATGTTGGCTGGTGTACATTGATTCAGGTTGTACTCAACTGAGCTCAACTAAAAACAAAACAAAACAACAAAAAACTCTGTATGATCAGTGTTTCTCGTTAGTTTTCTTTTATGAGAATGCATGAATGTATTTTTACAGCCATTGTAAAAATACTAGTGACATCATGCACTAGTCTATTGACATACCATTAGTCAAAGAAAGTAGCATGCACAAATCTATCATCCTTGGATAGGAGAATATCCTATGCTCTTTTTCTGGGAGAAAATGAAAAGTCAAATATCAAAGACTATACATTTTAAACATTTCTTTTAAAAGGAGGAGTAAAGAATTGGAGACAAAAATGCCATCCATTGCAAATGTGTGGTGTCACAGGAGAAAGAAGCCAGAATTTAGTTCTCAAAATTTCTTTGCTTTCCGTATTGCATCAATGGATCTCAAAATACCTCTATGTCCTCAATGTATATGAGACAGGAACTTTATCAATGAAAATTCCCAGGATACTGAGGGTGTAGATTGTTGCGGAGAGGTAGCTTGCAGGAGTAAATGGAACCAAGGACAAAGGATGAAAGATATTCTGATTAAATAAGATGTTGAAGGGCATTTACTTACCTTGTGGTGTCTGCAGTACCAAAAAGGGTGAGATCATCTGTAAATAGCATTCCAAAGAATTGTATTGCATTACCACCCTGTTGAATCCTACATTTTTACTTCCCAGCAATATGATACCTATTGTATTTTGAGAGGGAAAACTATCTTACTAATAATGTAACATAATTGGAGAGGGATTACGTCAGTAAATAGCAGAATTGGGATTTTAAGCCAGATCTTCTTCAGGACTTTGCTGCGTATTCTTTTTTCCATGCCTATATTATTCTCTTAACCAAATGGTAAGCCTGCAACATCTTTGTGAAGTCTTATCTGACTCATCCAAATAATACAGATAAGGAATACCTTCTTTGTGATGTAGAAGGACATACACTCCTCTTTTTGCTTAAGTGACACAAGCATGCGATTATTTATACATCTAACAATTCTAATACATTTCAATTATTTTGCAAAAAGTTATGTAGCTGTTGATATTTTTATGTGATGAAGACACACAACAGCAACTGGCACGTAGTAGAAAATAAAGAATAGATAAGAAGATAGGTAGATGAAGTGATTTAATGACTCATAACATTCATTCTATTAGAAATTCATATTTGTGTCTCACTTCCTCGGGGTTCAACTGAATTGCTTCAAATAGACAAGCTGTCCTCAGATGTCTTTTGCATTTGATTTGAAATTTAAAAACAGTACTAAAAATTTGAAATAGCAGTTCTCACAGGACTGGAGTCCCATTTCATAGTGTTAAGAGGCTAAAATAAGCTCTAAATGAAATTCTAGAAGCATATTCGCAGCAACCTAGTTTCAGAGTCAGGACAAAGCAATACAAAATATGAGAAAAAGAAGACACACACACACACACACACACACCCCTCTAAAGAATGTATCCCAACTAGAACATTTCTAAAATAATTGACAGAGCATAAAACTATGAAACAGGCTTCATTCAGAGAAATGATGCATTGTTGAAGAAGAAATGGATTTTTTTCTGGCAGAACAGTAGTGATCCTAGAGACCGAGGTCACGGTTGCAAGGAAGTGGAGATATGCTATTTTTCTGCAGTCCACTGGAATAACCAAGAACTAGCGTTCTGGGAGACGGTTGCTACAGAAATGCAATCTGGGGAGCCAGGCAGTAGGTGGTAGTAACGCCTCTCAAGAGAATAAAGAAAACTTACTGCATTCCCTTTGTGAGTGGCACAGCACTTGATGAGTGAGTGATGAGGAAGAGTGCTAGTTAAATGAGAGAGTGCCAACAAAGGGAAAAATCCTATGGCTGCTGTTTTTAATGCAGAGAATGTGTTTGTATCTTTCTTTGTTTCCCATTACTTCTCAATATGTGCTCATACATAGTATTTGTTTGTTTGTTTATTGTCTGTAAGCCCCAAGAGATCAGTAACCATGACGTTTGCTTGCACTAGGCATTACTCATGGTTGGTCCCTTGTTTAATACATGGAAACATAGATGTAAAAAATGTCAAAGCTGAATGTTCTCTTAGGGACATGTGGTGCCAGCCTCACCAAATCACACGATTCCAATTTATGGAAAAGAAAAACAAGGCCCAGATAGTGTAATGAATAATCTCAGGTTGCATAGCAAGTGAGGAAAAAAAGGGCTTGGAATCCATTTGATGTCTTTTATTTGTTTCTGCTATTACTCCCTGCCCTGCTACCCTCACCCCACCTCATCCCACATACCTCTGCCATCGTTGAGGGGAGCTGTACTGTCATTAATGTGATTGTGCACATGAAGCAGAGAAACTGGAATACAGCAAGCTCTCAATAAAGGTGAAATATGTTTTAAAATGCATGTTATTTACTCAAAGCCATTTTAATAACTTATGAAAAAAATTTCTTTCCATGATGTGCTGATAAATCTTTGATCGCTTACTCTCTGTATTAGTTTCCTTGGGCTGCCACAACCAATTAGTGCTGACTAGGTGTGTTAAACAACAAATATTTATTCTCTCACATTTCTGGAGACTAGAAGTCCATAATACAGGAGTCACCAATGCTGGCTTCTTTTGAAGTCTTTCTCCTTGAATTGCAGAGGGTTGTCTTCTCACTATATCCTCACATGGTCTCCTCTCTGGATGCATCTGTGTCCTAATTTTCTCTTCTTATGAAGACATGAGACATGAGTTATATTGGATCAGGGCCCACCCTAGTGACCTTACTTTAACTTAATTAATTCTTTAAAGAACCTGCTTCAAATACAATTACATTATGAGGTACTGGGTGCTAAGACTTCAACAAACGAATTTTAGAGAGAAACAAAAACTCAGTCCATATTACCTTCACCATTCAAAAAACAAACAAAACAAACAAACAAACAAAAACCACACACACACACACAAATACAGGAAAGAAAGATAGTTTTTAAAAGAGCTAAAAATTTGTCACATATCCTGGTATCTCTGACAGTAAATACTACCTTGATATGAATTTCAAGCCACCAACATGACATGTCTAAACCGAGCATCAATAAGTGTGTTTATTTGTCTCTTCTGAGTCAGTATTAGCTGGCTCCTGCACATCACTGCTATTCAGTCATTTTGTTCCTAGCCTAAACCCTATTCTCTGACTGATACTCCACTGTTAAAAAGCATCCTTTTCCTAAATCTGATTTTTGAGTTCTGCACAAGATCAAAAAGCATCACTCAAGTGGGGTTCTCTATGAAGGTTAGTGGGCTAGAAACTGGCTAGAATTGAAAAATGATGCTAATTCAGAGGGACTGGAACAATAGAGCCACACGCATAATTAACACTGTGATTATATTGAGAAATTCAGGTTGAACCAAGAAGACAGAGTAGATGGGGGAGTGTATCTATTCTGAAGGGCCAAGTCATGTGTCAAATGTGAATCTCTCCCTCATTTATAGAACATATATCTCTTTATCTGTTTGTTCTAGATTTTTGGAGACCACGCCACCATTCTCTGCTCTTTGTTGTTTTGTTTGTTTGTTTTATTTTTTTTCCTCTTAAAATTCTCATTGGAACTCCATATAATTTAAAATGTTTCCATTTAAGTACCCAATACTTAAGCAGGATCATGGCTTTTCTTTTATACTTCATTCTCTTTCTTTAGAATCTCATCTATACCATGACTTAGAATGCCACTCTGCTCCAACAGTTATAATACATTTGCAGTCCTAACCTCTCTTCTATCCTTAAAATAATGTCTAAATTTGGATATCTTTTGTTATTCTGAGTACATAAATCCAAAGCTATGCTCATGGTTTTATCAATTCCTCTGCTAGTAAACTTTGTTTAAGAAAATGATTTTATAATATTCATAATTGCCCATTGAAGATAGAACAATTAAAACTATCTGATTAGAAGAAAGAGAGAGAATGTTCTGTTAGGGAGATGTGGTGCCAACCTCATCAAATCACACTATTCCATTTTAAAATGAGGCCCAGAGAGTGTAATGAAAATAATCTCAGGTTGCATAGCAGGTGAGTGAGAGAGATTGAGAGAGAGAGAGATGATTTAAGAAAACAGAAACTGAACAAAGTCTCAAAGTCCTGAGGAACAATATGAAAAATCTAAACTTTGTGTCCACAAGTAGAAGAGCTTATGATAGTTTCTGATGGGGTTTTCAATGTATGCAGATTAAAAAATATAAGACAACCATAACATACAAGGAAAGAGTAAAGGCACCTATATAGTGGTAAATTTTCTGTTTGGAATAGTAAAATATTAATTATAAGTAAACTGTAAAAAATTAAATATGTAACATGAACTCTAGAAAAACCACTAAAAATTTATTCTAAGATGTGATTATTTTATTCTAAGATTTGATTAAAAATTAATAAATGGATTAAAATAAAATAATAATAATTATTAAAATCATTTTTAAAAAGCAGGAAAGGAGATACTGAGGAATTAAAATCAAAGTGAATAAGCAGAAAGCCAAATGGTGAAATGGCAGGCATAAATGCAAACACTACTATACCTTCATTAAATGTAAATTAAAACTTCAATTACAATTTAGATATTGTCAGCAAAAAACACTTAAAAACAAATACAAAGCATCATACCAAATGATATGTTGTCTATAAGAAACCCACTTCTTAGTTAAATAAAAGATAAAATAAGATACACTGTGCAAACACTAATGAAAAAATCTAACATGTCTATATTAATATCAGACAATGTAGACATCAGAGAAAGAAAAATTACTTGAAACAAAGAAGTATTATATAATAATAAAATAATCAATTTACTGAGAGCATATAACAATCCTAAATATATATGCACCTAACAATAGTTTTTAATATATAGATAATATGTTTTATATATATATATATATATATATATATATATATATATATATATATGCATGCAGCCAATAGTACTAAAGTAAAAATATAGAAATTCTAATTATACTAAAGGGCTTTAACACATCTATCTCAATAACTAATAGAATACATAGATGCAAACACAGCAAGGATATAGAAAATTTAAAAAACCATCAACCAACTGGATTTAATGAACATTTATAAGTCATTCTTCAAAACAACAGCAAAACACATAATCTTTTAAAGGGTACATGTAATATTCACTAAACTAGACCATATTCAAAGTCATAAAACAACAAAATTAATTAAAAACATAAACATTTTTTCTCATCATAGGAAAATCAAAATAGAAATCAATAACAGAATTATTATTATATAATCTCTATAAATGTGGAAATTAAATAAAGTACTCTAATTAATTTACAATTAATAAAATAAAATGCTAGTAAATTATACTTTAAAAAAAATAAAAGACCTTTGTTTTGTGAAATACATTGTTAAGAGAATAAAAACACAAGCTATTAATTGAGAGAAAATGTTTGGAAATCACATATCCAACAAAGAAATTGTATCTAAAGTTTATAAAGAATTCTCAAAACTCAACAATAAAGAAATAAGCAACTCAGCTAAAATAACGAGGGTGCCAAAAAAAAAAATCATACATACTTAGAGAAATGTTATTGATATATTACTTTTAGTTCGCTTTAATCAGAAGTGGCTGGACGCTGATGGTAACTACTTTGAGCACCTTTTGTAACTGCAGAAGTCAAACATAACTAGTATTCATCTTTTGCTAACAGTACATATTGAGTAATGTGATCTTAATACATTTTTTTCCTTTCTTAAATTGTGTGTATATATTTTTTTGGCACTCTATATAGAATCAACAAAGTGGGGGCTGGGCAAGATGGCAACAGGGCAGCACTGTCTGTGAAACTCTCCACCAAGAAGAATGCAAAGAGACGCTGATTCTCACGCTGAAGGCTGCGGATCCCATCGTCTGAGGCCTGCTCTTCACATGGAACTCGAAGCTAGACTTTGTTGAGGCATTGCCAAGGTCTGGGCAGCTACTGTGGTGGCTGCTGCTACCGTTCCCGCTGGCAGCCATTCCACATCGTACCGCTTGGGCCTGGGGCGAGCTGCGGCCTCCTCTGAGGCAGAGGAGCCGCCCTTGCCCCCCCAGGCAGCAGAGCCGCCACGGCCTCCCCCCAGAGGCAGCGGAGCTGCTGCCGCCCCCCCCAGGCAGTGGAGCCACCACTGCCCCGAGGCCGAGGCAGCAGAGCCACCGCTGCCACCCCCTGAGGCAGCGGAGGTGCCGCCGCCCCCTCCTGAGGCAGCGGAGCCACCACCACCTCCTCCTATGAGGCAGCCGAGCCTCCGCCTTCTCCAAGGCAGCCAAGCAGCCACTTCCTCCGAGGCAGCCATCGCACAGAGGTGGCCATTACACATTGCACCGCCTGTGCCAGTGGCCCAGCTGCCACCGCCGCCACTGTTGCTGCTGCTACTGCCACTGCCGCTGAGGCAGGCATTCCACATCGCAATGTCAGTGCCTGAAGGGCGGGTGAGCAGCTGAGATCAAGTCCATCTGGAGCGAGGGATAACACCACCTGATGGCGATTCAAGCCCACCACCAGCAAGCGCTGGTCTGAGGCTTGGATCCCTTGGTCCCATGCAGGGCCGGATACTGCGGCCCTCTGCTGCTGCTGTTCCACTGCGTGTGGGAGTCTCAGGTCTCAGCTAGCTCCCTGGCTACATTGTTTCTCATAGTCACCAAGCCACTGGTCACTCAGGGAGGCTCTGGATGCCCGCCCCTCAGAGACACCGGTCCCATTCCTGGTTGAAGTACCCTGTGGGAGGCCCAGAGCCACTCTCGCCACTCACTGCCTGCCCTTTTGGAGCTTTGGAGCTCTGGAGCCCGGGGCCCACCCTGACTGAGGCACTCAGACCCTGACCCCAAGCTTGGGGTTCCAGACAAGCAGAGAGAAAGGGATCTATGAAAGAGAATCTGCCTCTGCCTCTCTCCAGGCAGAGATTTCCACTGCCTTGCCCACCTATCAACAAACTCCTCCTCAGTTCCTAAGAACCAAGACTACATACTGCTGAACGGACAGATTGTAAGGCAGAGGGAAATAGGTTCTAGTGTGCTCATACGCCTGTTTTTTTCTGATGCTAGAATCAGCATATACACTCTGAACCACAGCTTCCCTCTCAATTAAGCCTCAAAACTACAAAAAATACTGATTGCAGCCTACACTCCAACCTCAAAAGTGAACAAAACCAGAAGACCCTCATAAGGAAGAACAGGATATTGCAGAAGAAAAATAAAAGCAACCCCACCTTCCCCAAAAAACAGAATTAAAGAAGGGGAGGGAAGGGGGAGAGAGAGAAAAATCTACAAAAATGAAGAAAAACCAAAAGAAGAGTATGGGTCTCTCCCAGACCCTGGGAGGACAGACACTGAGAAAACTGACTTCAGAATGCAAACAATGAAGAGCCCCCAGAACGAAGGGTCTCAAACTACAAATGATACCAAGACAAAAATGAAGAGATTAAAAAGAATTGAGGAGACACAAGAAGAAACTAGGAAGGAGCTGATATCTGAGATAACAGTAATAAAGAATACTGTGAATGAAATAAATAACTAACTGATAAGCATGGAAAGCAGAATTACCCAAGCAGAAGAAAGAATCTCAGAGCTTGAGGACCAAAATATAGAAATAACCCAAACTCTTCAAAACACAGAAAACAAGCTCCAAAAGACAGAACAAAACCTTCAAGAGATGAGCGATTACTTCAAGAGACCAAACCTAAGAGTAATTGGCATACTTAAGGCAGAAAGAGAGACAGAGACCACACTAGAATAAACTTTCCATGAGATCATTCAAGAAAACTTTCCTTATCTAATCAGTGATGCAAAAATTCAAACACAAGCGATTCAGAGAACCCCTGCAAGACAACAAATGAGAAGACCAACTCCTAGACACATAATAATTTGCCTAAACAAAGTAGGCATAAAAGAAAAAATCATAAAGGCTG
>NW_007258199.1:325753-328436 GCF_000164805.1 Carlito syrichta | reverse complement strand
TTAAGAAAGTACTAAACACAGAAGAAAAGGAAAAAAGAACAATGTTCTTCCAAAGAGTACAGGGAAAAGAATAAAATATACGTGAACCAACCCCAAAACCAAAAGAAAGACAAAAAAGAACCAAGTGGAAGAACAACAACTCCATAAGAACTCTATGATAGGGATGAACTCTCACATTTCAATAATTAGCCTGAATGTGAATGGACTAAATGCACCACTGAAAAGACATAGAATGGCAAAATGGATAAAGGATCACCAGGCAACAATATACTGCCTTCAAGAGACTCACCTCACTAGAAAGGACACCCACAGACTCAAAGTAAAGGGATGGGAAACGAACTTTCAGGTGAATGGAACACAAAAGAAAGGAGGAGTTGTGATCCTAATTTCAAACAAAATACCATTTAAGCTATCAAAAATTAAAAAAGATACAGAGGGCCTCTACATAATGATAAAAGGTTCACTCCATCAACAGGAAATATATATCCTAAACATATATGCACCCAACATACATGCGCCAACTTTCATAAAGCAACTTCTAGGAAAACTAAAGAAAGATATTGACTCTAACACCATCATAACTGGGGACTTTAATACCCCACTCATAACCCTAGACAGATCATCAGGACAAAAAATCAACAAGGAGATCCAGAACCTCAATATGACTCTGGACCAAATGGACTTAATTGATACCTACAGAACACTCCATCCAAAGACCACAGAATACACATTCTACTCATCACCGCATGGAACGTATTCTAAGATCGACCACATAATTGGCCATAAATCAAGTATACGCAAATTTAAAAGAACCGAAATTCTACCATGCACCTTCTCAGACCACAGTGGAATAAAAATAAACATTGACACCAACAAAGTCCCCCCAAAACCCACAAAGACATGGACACTAAACATCATGATGCTAAACAACTCCTGTGTCAATGAAGAAATCAAAACAGGGATCAAAAGATACCTGGAAACAAATGAAAATGAAGAAACATCTTACCATAATCTTTGGGATGCCTTAAAAGCTGTAGTAAGAGGGGAATTTATATCCCTACAAACACACATGAAGAAAATGGAAGGAAGACAAACTAACAGCCTAACAAGCCACCTAAGGAGGCTGAAAAAGCAAGATGACAAAAACCCTAATTTCAGCAGAAGAATCCAGATCACCAAAATAAAAGCCCAAATCCAGGACACAGAAGACAAAAAGATAATACAAAAATTAATGAAACAAAAAGCTGGTTCTTCGAAAGGATAAACAAGATTGATGGTTCCCTAGCTAGACTGACCAAGAAAAAAATGAGAAAAAACCCAAATAAGCACAATCAGACACACAAAATATGAAGTCACATCTGACCCTGAAGAAATACAAAAGTTCACTAGAGACTACTACATACACTTGTACGGAAACAAACTTGAAAACGTTAAGGAAATGGAGGACTTTCTGACATCACACAACCTACCTAGGTTGGAACCAGAAGAAATTGAGACCCTAAATAGACCAATAACTATCAAGGAAAATGACTACGTAATAAGAAAACTACCTACAGAAAAAAGCCCTGGTCCAGATGGCTTCCCAGCAGAATTCTACAAGACATTTAAGGAGGAGCTTATACCAATCCTACTGAAGGTATTCCAGGCGATTGAGAAAGATGGAACCCTCCCCAAATCATTTTACGAAGCCAACATCACATTGATATCCAAGCCAGGTAAAGATCCAACAAAGAAAGAGAACTATAGGCCAATATCTTTGATGAACATAGATGCTAAAATTCTCAACAAGATCCTAGTGAACTGGATTCAACAACACATCTCAAAAATCATCCATCATGAGCAAGTAGGCTGCATTCCTGGGATGCAAGTCTGGTTCAACATTTGTAAAACCATAAATGTAATTAAATACATCAACAGATGTCAAAACAAAAACCACATGATTATATCATTAGATGCAGAAAAAGCTTTTGATAAAATCCAGCACCCCTTCCTGATAAAAACCCTTGAACATCTAGGCATACAGGGAACATACCTCAAAATAGTAAAAGCCATCTACAAGAAACCCACAGCCATCATACTCCTAAACAGACAAAAATTGGAACCATTTTCCCTGAAAACTGGAACAAGACAAGGATGCCCACTCTTACCCCTCCTGTTCAACATAGTATTGGAAGTCCTGGCTCGAGCAATCAGAGAAGAGAAGGCAATCAGGGGTATCCAAATAGGAAAAGAGGAAGTCAAATTATCTCTCTTTGCAGATGATATGATTGTGTACCTTGAAATCCCAAGAAAATCTGTCAAAACCCTCCTTACATGGATAAAGGTCTTTGGCAAAGTCTCAGGATACAAAATAAATGTGCAAAAGACAATGGCATTTCTTTACATAAATAATAAACAAACAGAAACCCAAATAAAAAACACAATTTCATTCACAATAGCCACAAAGAAAATGAAATACCTTAGCATCTTCCTAACCAGAGATGTGAAAGACCTTTACAATGAAAACTACAAAACACTGCTCAATGAAATCAAAGATGACACAAACAAGTGGAAAAATATCCCATGCTCATGGATTGGAAGAATCAACATTGTGAAGATGTCCATCTTACCTAAGGCCATCTACAAATTCAATGCAATACCCATCAAATTACCAGGAACATTCTTCTCAGACCTAGAATAAACA
>NW_007258199.1:266658-324744 GCF_000164805.1 Carlito syrichta | reverse complement strand
ACATCCGAGCAGACAACAGACATATGAAGAAATATTCAACCTCACTAATCATCAGGGAGATGCAAATCAAAACCACACTGAGATACCACCTAACTCCGGTCAGAATGGCAATTATCAACAACTCAAAGAATAACAGCTGCTGGAGAGGGTGTGGAGAAAAGGGAACACTTCTACACTGTTGGTGGGAGTGCAATCTAGTGCAACCTCTGTGGAAAGCAGTGTGGCGATTCCTAAAAGCTTTAAATATCAACCTCCCATATGACCCCGCAATCCCCCTACTTGGAATATATCTGGAAGAACACAAATCCCTCTATAAAAAAGACACCTGCACACGTATGTTTATCACAGCATTGTTCACAATAGCAAGAACCTGGAAGCAACCATGCTGCCCATCAAAAGAGGACTGGATTTAAAAAATGTGGCACATATACATGATGGAATATTACACATCCATAAAAAAGAACAAAATCATGAATTTCGCAGCAACCTGGATGGAACTAGAGTCTATAATACTGAGTGACCTCTCACAAAAACAAAGGTCCGAGTATCACATGTTCTCACTCATATAATGGACCTTGAACATCCAACCTAATACTATAAGAAAATGACTGACAGTAGTGGGAAACTATGGGGGGGGGGGAGGGAGATGGGATTAACGGTAGCAAATATCTGTCTGGGGATGGGGAAGCACCTCTTATCAATAGGGTGCCTGAATGAAACGTATCTGTATACCTAACCCTTAACTGTACCCCACAACATCATAATAAAAAATATTGAGCATAAAAAAAATCAACAAAAATTTTAAACAAACCTATTACCCAGAAGGACATAGAGATGGAAAATAAAAATAGAAAAAGATGCTCATGTTCATTCACCATTAGAAAAAAATGTAATTTCAAAACAAATGAAATAATCTTGTGTACCTATAAGAATAATGAACAAAATTAAAATTTTAAATCACAATACCAATTGCTGGCAGAGGTATAGAATGACTGGAGCTCTTTTATGCCTCTTGTGGGGATGTAAAATAGCAGAGTCACTTTGCAAAATGGTCTGACAGTCTCTTACAAACATCAGTATATACTTTCTATATTATTGCTATTTGACCACAGGTTCTTAGTCTTCCACATAATATAAATTGACATGAGGGCAAACAGTTTCCCAGACAAGGATTTATTGGGGACTTACGCTAGAACATAAAAGAGAGACAGCACAGAAGAAAGAGTTCTGCTGAATCTCCAAGGGAGGCTGACCTGGGTCTTTTATTTTATAAAGAACAGTGTAACATCAAAGAAAAGGAATGTTAGCATGATTAGGGCAGGGTTCTAACCACCTGAGCTTACTGCAGATACATACATCTTCATAAATTGCATGCAGGAAAAATAACAGATTCGTATAAAGAAGTAAAGTCATTTTTCTGGACTTGTGTGTATACAGGTGGAGGAGCTAATTCTTCTTGAGTAATATTTGTGGTGAAATGTTTGTCTCGGTTTCTCTATATAATTTGCCAGGTCTGGCAGTCAATAGTTACATGTGGAGAGACAAGCTAGTGGGGTGGAGGCCGAGGTTTGTCCCTACTTTGTCTTATTACCAGCAATTACACTTCTAGGTATTTATCTGAGATAAGTAAAAACTTATGCTTACACAACATCTGCAAAAATGTTATAGCGGCTCTATTTTTTAATTGCCCAAACTGTAAACAACCCAAATGGCTTTTAACGGTGAATGAGTAAATATATTGTGGTTTATCAATACAATTGAATACTAAACAACAATTAAAAAAAAAACATGCTATTGATACATGAGCGAATTCCAATGATGTATTGCTGAGACAAAGAAATAGATCTCGAATTTACATATGTATGTTAAATATGGTTGTTATATTTAAATGACATTATGAAAATGACAGACTATAGTGATGGCAAACATATAAATGTTTTCCGGGGTTGAGGCATGTGTGCTGGGAGGATTTGCAATAAGAGATGTGGCATGATGTAATTTATTGTGGTGATTGAGTTATTCTCTATGCTCATTGTAGTTGTGGTTACATATATTTATAAATATTTCAAAATTTATGAAATTGTACACCAAAAATGCTAGTTTTATCATATGTAAATTTGGTAAGTAACTAAAATCTAAAAAGGGAGTAAAAGAGAGCATAAACTGGATGGTTGGAGAGATGAGTTGCAGAGATGCAAGAGAGAGTAGATTTGAATCTTTTCTTGAGGTATATGTAAGAAATACCCACAGAAATTTGTATCAACTAACTTGATAAATTAGTCTGGCCTTTGGAATAATTCTGAGATATCTATAAAGATTTGTGAGTAATGAAATAAAAATTGTCAACGTGAATGGTATCTCCCTGAGAGAGTGTGTATAGTGAGAAGAAATGATGTTCAAAGAGAAATCCCAATAATTAAGAATTTTGCAAGGGTTGTGTATATCAGAAACATGTTCCAAGAAGTCTGGTCAACTACATCAAAAGCAACAAGTTGAAAATTTACCTGGCAAGTGATATCTGTGACTAACCCTGAAATTATAATATTGTAATCAATCACAGTAATTTCTTTCAAGGTAGAATGATGGCTTGATCATTCTTTGAAGTCTCAAGGCATCTCAACTCTGTCTAGCCAGATGTGCAAAAGCAGCATACTGAAATATTAGGGGTAATGGAAGAGTACAATCACACATTATTTTTTGTATCATCTCACACTTTTAATACTTTACCTCCTAGTCAATAAGCATACAATTTTATAGTACTATAGAAATATAATTTCAATTAGATTCTAAAAGAGGGTATTATTATTATTTAAATTATTATTATTATTATTATTATTTTTGAGTTGGATTCTCACTCTATCGCCCATACTGGAGTGCAGTGGCCGCTCCCGGCCACCGCAGCCTCGACCTGCTGGGCTCCGGCGATCCTTCCGCCTCAGCCTTCCAAGTAGCCGGAATTACAGGCATGCACTACCACGCCCGGATGATTTTTTTAATTTATTGTAGAGATGAGATCTCGCTGCCCAGGCGGGTCTCGAACCCGCGGGCTCAGGCAATCCACTCACCTCAGCCTCCCAAAGGCGCGGGATTACAGGCTGAGCCACCGAGCCCGGCTTAAATTATTATTTTGATTTTATTTTTAATTATAAAGATGTGGGGTACAATCCAGGGTTAGGTATACAAACGTTGATTATGCAGGTACCTTTGTTGATGAGGAATGTCCCTCCCTCCCCTAGCAGTTTCCCTCAACAGTCATTCCCACACCCCTCCCCTGACAGTTTCCCACTACTGCCAATCGCTTCCTTATAGTGTTATAATTGTTCAAGTTCTGCTTATGAGTAAGAACATATAATACTCTGTTCTTTGTGATAGATCACTGAGTATGATCAACTCTGAATCCATCCAAGTTGCTGTGAAGTCCATATGTTTGTCCTTCTTTATGGTTGCATAATATTCCATTGTGTATATGTACCACATTTTAAAAATCCATTTATAAGTGGTACATGGAGTCTTTACTTTGTGAAAATTTCTCAGTTTACAAAATATTCTTCCAGTAGGATGAAGTTAATATTTATTAAGGCTTTATCATGTGACTGTCTCTTATTTATAGACACTGTTCAGTCATTCATTTATTCGATAATCATTCAATAATCATGCACTTGAGCTCCTTGTAGGAGTTGAGGAAGCAATGAGGAATTAGAACATTATAAAGACCAAATTAAAGGTATTTTGTTCATTTTGTAGTCAAACTAGACTACTTATACCTCATAAAATTAGCCACTCGGTATCCTCATCATGTTTTTACATTGGACTCCTCAGGAAACCAATGCTGTGATCCTTGTGCATAAGGTGTAATGTTCTAGAAAAACATGGTTTAGCAGAGGGAGAGGATGATCTATGAAAATCGTAACAGTGGCCTCAACTGATTGCATAGAGTGTGTTAGAGTTAGATATCCCTTCAGAACTGCCCTGACTTTAGGCAAGGAAAACAAGCTTGCATAGTTCTGCATGAACTAGTTATTGGAAGAGCGTGGCTCCTTACCTCCTAGAAGGTGCCATGCTGTGGGCAAAACAGCTCTCTTTGACTCAAGGCAACTTTTTAGGAGGAATTCAGTTAACATTTAGAGTCTTCCCATACTCTGAGCAGGTGGGGGAATGAATGTTGCAATTCTGAATCTGAGGTCAGAATGTTACAGTACAGCACAAGGATTATACCTTCTGTATTTCTGAGTGCCTAGCATGCATAGATACTTAAATGTTGGTAAGAATGTAGCCTCTGAAACTAAATCTCACTGGAGAGAGAGAGAGATAGAGAGAGTTGGAGAGAGAAGAAAGTTATGTGCAAAATGCAGTGAATATATGAGGAAATTTACTATCTCATGTAATCTTCACAAATCCCTAGGGAATAGAATTGCCAGATTTAGTAAATTAAAATTAAAGACACCCAGTTACATCTTGAATTTCATATAAACAATGAATACTTTTTAGTATAAATATTTAATGCAGTATTTGGACTGTATATGCATGTTGTATTTGCATATGAATATATTATATCTGTATAATACATAGATCTATGCCATATTTTATAAAAACTATTTAGAATAAAACTATATTCATTGTTAATCTGGAATTGAAATTTAATATAGCATCCTGTATTTTATTTGGCAAACCTGAAATAGAGAACTGAGGGTATCAGTATTTAAATAATAATAATAATAATAATAAAATTTACCCATGGTGGGAGAAATTCAGTTAATCCAGTTCAGCAATTGTGATTGTCATTAGTCTGTGATCTTTAGTTTCATTTGCATGTTTTTTGTGATTTCTGAATTTCAGGGAGGTAGAAGTCCTTAAATATAGTCCCTAGGTTCTGCCAGTGACAGAAATTGGCAGGAAGATGAAGGCAGAGAGAGTGAATTTTTTTCCCCAGCTTCCGTTTGTGCCTTTGCCATAAGTAGCAACAACAGCCTGAGACAGCTCTGGGCTTTTGCAAAAACTCTGGCATCTTCCCCAGGATCATTCCTACTTATTTCTGCAGCACCAGCATCCCTGTAGGTTTCAGGGATTCTGCTCAGTAGGAGTGCTTTCGTATCAGTAACAGAAACAGCAGCAGACATACCACTGGTAGATTGACCTTAAGTAATGGGTTCATAGGCTCTAGCAATAGATATTTAAGAACAGAACTCTGGGATTGGCTATTTTACCAGATTGGGGAGCTTACAGTTACTTTTACAGTTACTTTGAAATGGGATAAGCAGCAAGGTTGGTGGTAAAAGAGGATACCTCCTTTAGAATGAGAAGGAAGTGAGTCGCAACAAAAGCTGTGTGACAGCCTCTGGTAGATATATTTATATAAGATACTCTATTACTGATGCCTCATGAGAGAGCATCAGGGAACAGCAAAAACAGAATTAGCAGTTACTTCTATCTTTCCAGGTTCTAGTGCAGGTTTGTTTTTACAAGTTTGAGTTATGTCCTAAGACTTGTATCATCTCTCACACTTTATTCATCTTTGAACTGCATTTACTACAACCCCAATCACTCCCAGGGCCATACTTTGTCTCTGTGCTTCTAAAATTTATCTGTCTATGATTTTGTCCAAGCACTTGTGGTTTGCACAAGCCCATTTGATCATCTTGGCAACAGTTCCACTCTTCATATATTGACATCTTTCAAATTTCTATAATCTCTTTGGGATCTTTCCGAATCTCTGAAGCTGAGAATTTTCAGTTGAGACATTGTAACTTTACCTAACCTTAGGCTAAGAACTTTGAGTTTTCAAATCTTGACCATGCTATTAACTGCGCAATTTGAGTAAAATATGAGAGCCTTGACATTCCCACATATAGAAAAGAAATGAATAATCTAATATAACTTCATTAGTTCTACATGAGTATTAAATGAAATAGAATAAGTAGAAGTTGTGTATCGAGACTTTTGGAACTTAACATAGTCTCAATAAATATTATTTGCATAATTTTTAAGTAAAAGTTCAATCGTAGCTGACCTAACTTAATATCTCTAAGAGATATTATTAACAAGCTCATAAGTGGGTATGGGAATTCAATAAGGTAATAAATATAAAAATGTGATTGAAATTATTAAATAGTAATGACTATTGGGCTTTACTGTTGTTTAGTTCATATAACTTTTTTTGATGAGTGCTGACTGTGTCACTTTCTATTTAGGTAATATTACACATATTCACTAAATTATCTTAATGTTATGATTTTTTCTAGCTTCATCTCTCAATTAAGAAAGAAGAATAGAAAACCGGGAGAATTAGAGAAATGATATTATTTCTACTATTTACCATGACTACTTTACAGAGTTTTTGAATCTCGATCTTTCAATTATTGAGTACTTACTATGTGCCAGGAACTGTTAAGACCTAGAAGTACAAGCATTTATCAAATGATATAAAGGTCATGCCCTCCAACAGTAGGAACAAACACAATTTGTGCTTAAGGAACACTTGCCATGTACCAATGCTAATTCTGAACTTTTTATGTGATTTATATCATTTAATTCTCAAATAACCACTCTGTGATGCAGCTACCATCTTCTCTTTTCTTTACATTAAAAAAAAACCAACTAAACCTTTTCCAATTTAAGCAAGCTGAGACTACATGGCATGATGAAGTTAGAATCCAGCAGAATGAGGAGAAGAGTAATATGACCAAAATAATAAGGTCGATGTGCTGGGGAGGGGGCACTGGTGGTCTTATTGATCGATCCAATCTTCCATTTTGAAAGCTCTTCCTTCCTGACTGATCAGCTGCATTTGACAGTACTGATTTCTCTCAACCTTAATAAACTCTTCTCTGTGGTCTTCTGGGATAAGGCGCTGTCCTGGCTTACCTCCTGCCTATGGGCTGTTCTTTCTTGTTTTTCTCTGCTGCTTGGACCTCATCTGCCCAATCTGTTAATGTTGTACACTCCAACACTCAGTTCTTGGTCTTTTAGTCTCTGCAGATTCCTAGCTTCAATTATGCAAATTATATTCATAATCTTAAATATTATTAATTGTAACTCAAATCCTTACCCCCAGCCTTAAGATCAAATTCTCAATCCTGAAATGTTTGCTCATATAGCCTATTTAATATCTTCACTTGGAAGCTAATCTGTCCACATCTAGCATGTCTTAAAGCAAGCTCTTGGGATTTTGGTTCAAACCTTCCCTTCTTACTTTATTATTCCTCTTATTGTTCATTTAATAGAGACTACAAGTTCTAAAAATTAAGTTCACAAACTCATACTTGAAAAAGTGCTACATACGTCATTGCTGAATATCACTATAGTCACCTTCAAAGTACTCCCACTGGGAAGCTATGCACTGATACCAGCACCTAGTCCAAAAGCAATTTTGGAACACTTTTTGGAATGACCAACATCATCATATTGCTCTTGATGTTCTGGATGTCATCAGAATGTCTTCCTTCCAATATTTCTCTTATCTTCAGGTAAAGAAAAAAGCCATTGGAGGACAGATCGAGTAAGTAGGGAGCGTGTTCCTACATAGTTATTTGTTCACTGGCTAAAAACTCCCTCACAGACAGTGCTGTGTGAACTGGTGCATTGTCATGATGCAAGATATCCTCTGGGACCCTTTTTGCACACACCTTCAACATTTTCAGATAAGATTTTCCTGTTTTTCTCTTGATGCTTACTTACTTTGCTATGCCTCTCAAAGTCAGTCGACAATTTTGACCCACAATTTTAAGAACTTTTGCAGTGTGTTAGTGAGTTCTGCTAATTACTGGCCGTCCTGACCTCTTTTCATCAGTGACGCCTTCTGTCCCCTCAGAAAAATGATTAATCCATTTGTATACTGCTGTGTTCCTTATTGCATTACGTCCATAAACTTGAGCTAATATGTCCCTGATTTCACTTCCACTCTTGCCAAGTTTAGCAAGAAATGTAATATTTGTTCGTTGTTCTAATTCAAACAACAACATTCTTGAGACTACACCTCTGACAGTCTTTCAAAAACAATGAAGAAATAAACATCCAAATTCATACAAAAGAATGGTATGCTTCTCACTGCCTATCACTGCTCACTGGGCTTTTGCAACTGTGCTTCCTACTTCCTGGAAACTTTTTGCTTCATATATTCACATGGTTCCTTCATTCCTAGATCTTTGTTCAAATTTTAATTTTTTAATTGCCATTTTCACTCACTGCCGTATTTTAAATTATAACCCATTCTTCTTCTCATTCTTCTTCCTTGTTTTCGTTTTTCTGCATGTACTTATCACTGTGTAACAAACTACATATGCTACTTAGTGTTGTTTTTATTTCCCCTCTTTCTCCCCAAAATGTATAAACTCCATGAGGGTAGGTTTTTATTATTTTATCTTTCTTCGTTGTCTTAGTCTCAGTGACTGGAAAAGTGTTTAGGCAAATAATAGGTGCCTAATAAATATTTGTTAATTTAGTAATGAAGAGATGGACAATTTATTAATCTTAAGCTCATCTTATTATTTAGAGTAATCAGAGTGAAATTTTATGGAAGAAATGTGGGTTAAAAAGTAAAAAGGAGTTTCTGGCAAGGACTAGAGCAGGTATAAAGGTGTGAGCCAACGCATGAGTTTGTGCATGGATTGAAATGTAGCTTTCACTAGGAAAATTCAGAAAGAATTGAGAGTAGTAAACAAGAAATATCTCTTCAAATTTTGAATTTCAAAATGTGTATTTCCTCTATCATCTGGCAGATCTAAGAAATGTCCAAAAAGCTCTTGCTCCAATGGTGAATATGCAGTGTGTTTTTTCTACCCCCCCCATGGGGTTAAACAATTGACTGGGAATCAATAATCTTTTATGAAACAAGAAATGGCACAGCACATCCAGGCCCAATGTTAAGTGAGGGAAGGTGTTTTCTCGGGCAACAAGCCGCCTTCCTCACCATGCTGGCATCCCACCTGTACCCGGAGCCCTTTCTCCCTTAACAGAAGACTTGATCTGCTCATTAGACATGCAACAAAGAGCTAGCCTGTGGAGCACACATCCATATTCATAATTCAGGTCTGCTGGAAATTTTTATATTTTTCTGTTTGGAAATTCATGATAACAAGGACAGAAGGTCCAAGGAACACAAACAGGAATGATGAGAGGGTCCTTAGTTGCCCTGCCTCCAAACCTGTGTGGTAGACTTTTAGGGTAATGCGACTATGTCACTTCTGTGTTTAAAAACCTTTTAAAGATCTTTGCTTTTTATAAAGTATAAATTGCTATCTTAATGTCTATGAAACGAAATTATCTAGCTCCTACTTATCTCTCCAGATTATCTTATTTATATTTTCTTAGGTACATTTTTTTTTTTTTTACTTTCAGCATTTATTTGGTTTAAATATTTTTACATTCTACTTAATTTCATTGATGGAAGTCATTTTAGTCGATTTTCTTTTTTTGTTCTCTTTCTTTAGTCCCAAATGACAATTTTCATTTGCCTTTGACAGTCTTACAAAAGAATTGAATTTTTAAAATTTTTTTTTAAATTAGCATTGTGATGTTTTGATGAACACGCTTCTATTTTCTTCATTTAAATGCTCTTTAAACAGGATACTCTAACAGACAAGATGTAAAAAGTTGTATCTGTTTTCTGGCAATTACTTTTTATTACTTGTGGTAATAAAAACATTTTATCTTATGGTGATAAAAGGATATTTAACATTTCATGGTGTCAAATTACCTGTAGTTAAGTTTCTTTCTTTTTTTTCATGATATATATATATATATTTATTTTAAAGTTGTGGGGTACAGTTAAGGGTTAGGTATACAAATATTCATTGTGCAGGTACCCTTGTTGATGAGGTATGCACCTTTCCCCAGACAGATATTGACTACCGTTAATCCCATCTGCCTGCCCCTCCCTGCCCCCACCCCTGTACTTTCCTGCCACTGTCAATCCTTTTCTTATAGGATTACGGTGGTTGTTTAAGGTCCACTTATAAATGAGAACATGTGATATTCAGATCTTTGTTTCTGTGAAAGATCACTCAGTATTATAAACTCTAATTCCATCCAGGTTGCTGCGAAATTCATGATTTTGTTCTTTTTTTATGGCTGTGTAATATTCCATGGTGTATATGTACCACATTTTTAAAATCCATTCCTCTTTTGATGGACAGCACGGTTGGTTCCATGATCTTGCTATTGTGAACAATGCTACGATAAACATACATGTGCAGGTATCTTTTTTATAGAGTGATTTGAGTTCTTCAGGGTATATTCCCAGTAGGGGGATTGTGGGGTCATATGGAAGGTCAATTTTTAGAACTTTTAGGAATCACCACACTGATATCCACAGAGGCTGTACTAGTTTACATTCCCACCAACAGTATAGAAGTGTTCCCTTTTCATCACATCCTCTCTAGCATCTGTTATTTCTTGAGTTATTGATGATGGCCATTCTGACTGGAGTTAGATGGTACCTCAGTGTAGTTTTAATTTGAATCTCCTTGATGACTAGTGAGGCTGAACATTTTGTCATGTATCTATTTGTTGCTCATACTACCAGACTTTAAACTTTACTATAACGCTACAATAATCAAAACAGCCTGATATTGGTCCAAGAACAGGCATATAGACCAATGGAATAGAATTTAGATTCCAGAAGCAAAATCTTAATTTCTCAACCAACTCATCTTCAACAAAGTCTCCACCACCCACCACTGAGGAGAGGAGAACCTATTCAGTAAATGGTGCTGGGAAAACTGGCTGGCCATATGCAGAAGTTTCAAACAGGACCCCTATGTATCCCCATACCCAAAAATTAACTCTAAATGAATCAGAGACCTAAATGTAAAAACCTCAAACCATAAGAACTTTAGAAAATGCAGGACATATCCTTATAGAAGTTGGAACTGGCACCCAATTCCTGAGCAAAACCCGAAATGTACAGGCCATAAAAGATAAGATAGACAAGTGGGACCTCATTAAACTGACAAGCGTCTACAAAGCCAAAGAAACCATCAAGAGAGCAGGGAGACAGCTCACAGACTGGGAAAAAATATTTGCCAACTCCATGTCTGACAAAGGCCTAACATCAAGGATCTACAAGGTACTCAAACGTGCTGAAAAGAAAAATCAAACAACCCCATTACAAAGTGGGCAAAAGATATGAATAGATATCGACCTGCTGGGCTCCGACGATCCTTCCGCCTCAGCCTTCCACGTAGCCGGAATTACAGGCATGCACTACCACGCCCGGATGATTTTCTTTTGATTTATTGTAGAGATGAGGTCTCGCTGCCCAGGCGGGTCTCGAACCCGCGGGTTCAGGCAATCCACTCACCTCAGCCTCCCAAAGGCGCGGGATTACAGGCTGAGCCACCAAGCCCGGCAAAAGGTACATTTTTAACAGATTTATTATGGTATAATTTACATATAGCACAATTCACTTATATAAATTGTATGTTTTAATGACCTATGTATATACTCTTGAAAGTATGAGCACAATCAAAATACCAAAAATACTTCCTTCATTCTCAATATTTACACATGACCCTTTGTTATAGCTTCCTCTCCTATCCTCATGCAACCACTGATCAACTTTCTTTTGCTAAGAATTAATTTTTTTAATTCTAGAAATTTATGTATACAGAATAATACAGAGAATAATGGGCAGGGGTTGTTTAACCTCTTTTGCACGCATACTTATTTTGAGCTTTTGTTGCTTGCATCAATATATTATTCTTTTTAATTGCTGACCCATACTCCATTGTATGGTTATATGACAATATTATTTATTTATTTATTTATTTATTTATTTATTTATTTATTTATTTATTTTGAGTTGGAGTCTCACTCTGTTGCCCAGACTGGAGTGCAGTGGCACGCTCCCCACCACCGCAGCCTCGACCTGCAGACTCCGGCGATCCTTCTACCTCAGTCTTCCAATTAGCTGGAACTACAGGTGCCCGCTACCACGCCTGGCTAATTTTTTGATTTTTTGTAGAGATGAGGTCTCGCCAAGTTGCCCAGGCAGGTCTCGAACCCGTGGACTCAGGCAATCCACTCACCTCAACAATATTATTTATTATCAGATATCATGGATTTTACATCATTGGGAGATGGATATTTTGCATTTATAAAAGTATTATTGAGCTTTGTTCTGGCATGCAGTTAATATACTTGCAAACAATTTCACCTTTTTTGGTCTTGCTTTTAAGGTGTGTAAAATGGTACCAGAGGTGTGTTTAGTCTAGGACTAATTATATCTCACTACTGGGGCAAGGACTCCAGTATTCCTTCCATTGTCCCATGAGTTATAAGGATTTCTGGTCTGGTTTGTCAAAATCATCAGCAACAACAACACTATTCTGTTTGTGTGTAAGTCCCAAGCTTTTTTCCTTCTAATTAATTTAGGTGATACTTTCTGCAGTCTCATGTAGTCACTGAGATCCAAACACTAATCAGTGGTCTGTCAAATACTCAAAGGGGTCCTCTGCAGGGCTGTAGATTTTTCTTTGTGCCGCTTTTAATTCTCTTACTCTGTCCTGTGAAGTCTAACTGCATTTGTCTTCTGTATATTTCAGTTCCATCTCACCTCTGGGAGTCTGTTGTGCTCTGCCTGAAATTCCTCCTCTATGTTTTAAGACTGTGAAACTATCTAAATATAGTACATTGTCAATAATAGGGTTCACCTTTTTAATTTTTTATTTCTATGATCACTTTCCTCTATTGCCTGATATTTAGTGTCCTTTATTGCCTGATATTCTTTCATGTACTTTATCTGACTTTTTGTTCCAACATTTTAGGTGAGAGCATTTGCTTATTGTTATTTCATCCTGTCAGGAAACGAAATTACTCTTTTAAATTATTGAAATATATTTTACTAGGAATGAAATTCTAATTTGACAGTATGCTCTGTGTACCTCCTCTTTCCATCACACACACTTTATTTCTCTCACACACACACACTATAAATATTTTATTCCACTTTCTATGGCTTGTGTCATATCTGAGAAAAGTCTGTTGTTATTCTTTTATTTGTTCTTTCACATGTCTTTTGTTTCTCTGATTGACTTCAACATTTTCTTTTTCTCATTTGTCTTCAGCAGTATGAATATGACATTCTTAGTGTTATATGGTATATTTTCCAATAATGTTTTTCATTTATTTATCTGCCTTTTCTCCCTTTTCTTTTTTTGAAATTCCAAGTATTGCTTTAATAGACTAAGGCTTGAGGTTGTTGCCTTCTCTTGGGATTATGTTTTTATATTTGCTTGTTCAGAATTGCACAATCCCATTTATATAGCTTATGTTTAAGTTAGGACAAGTTCCTTCATTCATTAGCAACTTCACTGATATTTTCTGTGGCTAATTAAATAAATTGAGAAAATCCTTCAAAAGTACTTTTATCTCTGTTGCTGTGTTTTATATATCTAGAATTTTCATTAGATTATTTCTTACAGTTTCTAGTTCTTTGCTGAAGTTGCCAATTTAATTTTGAATCCTCCAACCTTTAACATGATAATTATAGCTATTTTATATTCAATGTTTGATAAGTCGACATCTATGTCAGTTTGTTCTGTGGATAGCTTTTAATATGTGTCTGTGTATCTGTGTAATCTTGTGTTTATTTGTTTTCACTGTGTTAGAATTTTTGTTATTTTTATTAAAATCCAAACCTATTGTGTAGGACAATGAAGATTGAAATTACTCTATTTTATGCCTAAAAATGAACTCTTTGTTTCTTTTGACAGACCTTTAGTGTTGGGGGTGATACCAGTACAGCAGGAGTTAAGCTAGATTTGTTTTTTGGTTTTGTTGTTGTTGTTGCTGCTGCTACTGTTATTTTCAGTAATCCAGAAGCTTCTAGTTTTTTTAGTATTCCCTATGATAGGGCAATGACTGCTCTGCCAAAGGGTTTTTATCAATAACTGCTTGATCCTTAACTTTATGTTTTCTCTTTGCCTGATGTCTCAGAGGTTATCTTGACTCTTTTGCCAGTCTTCCAACAGTAGGTGCCTGTTACTAGTTCTTTTATTTTAATTATCCTGTTGTCTAAGAGGACACAGCATGTTCTTTTATTCTGGTTAATCTTCAGTTTGAACCAGATACATAATGCCAAAATCCCTGGAAGGAGGCCTTCTAAGTAATCCTACTCTACCTTCACCTCAAGGGCTAGGCTTGGCATAATTTCTTGCTCTTTCTCTAAGACTAGAAAACATTTTTTTCTTCAACTGAAGTGAGTTTTTACTGGAACACAAAGTGACTGGCCAGAGTGGTGACAGTGTTCTCAGCACTTTTTCCAGGTCTTTAGGCTTTTGTTCCAGAAGAGTAATAGGAGAAAAGGGTTAATGACCTTTCCACAGTGGCTACTATTCCTTTCATAGACCTGCATTGTCAGGGATGATTTCTCAGGACTCTTGCCAATCCTTATTGTGATTAAAAAATCAACAACAACAAAAAAACAACCTAGTGAAGTCTGTGAAGAAGAGGCTGCCTAGGCTTTGAATCTCTCTTGTGTCTTCAGGCCCCAAAGACTCTATTGTCTCTAGTTAGCTAGTAGGTCTTCACCAATTTGTTACACATCCTACCTGAGTTCTTCCTACTGGTCTCTGATAATCCTTATCCAGGCGAGCTAGTACTTATGTTTATGCTCTACTGAGTGGTACCTGTCTTAGACTTTCAGTTCCATTGAAGAAAACTTATGAATTTCATATTATGCAGAATTGGTGTTAGGATGAAATCAACAATTTTTTAGTTTTCTACATCCTCAATAGAAACCTCAAATAAGTGTCTTACCTTTAGAAATAGGTTTGATGGTGTATTTTTTTGGATTAGTACGTATAGAGCATTTATGTTTACTATAAATATTATGTAACTTTCTTAAAATCTACTATCATGTGAGTTGTTTTCTATTTGTTTTCACTCTTTTTTAAAATTGTGTTTTTTCTTTGTTTTGTTCTTTTTTATTGAAATAAAATTTACATAATTTAAAATCAAGCATTTATAAAGTAGCTTACTCAGTAGTATTTAGTACATTTGCAATGCTGTGTGTGCAGCCTCTACTTTTATCCAATTCAAGAAATATTTTCAGAGTTTTAAAGAAAATCTTATACTGTTTAAGGAGTTGCTTCTCATCCCTCAGATCCCTTATTTTGCTCACAGTAATCACCAATCTTTATGGACTTATCTATTTTGAACATCTTGTGTTAATTGAATTATACAATATGCAACCTATTTGTCTGGCTTCTCCTAGAATCATGTTCTGCAGGGTCCTCCATATCACAGCAAGTATCAGTCCTTCATTACTTGTTATGGATGAATAATATTCCATTTTATGGATATATCACAATTTGTCCATTCATTTATTGATGGGAATTTCGATGGTTCCTACCTTTTGCCTATGATGAATCCTGCTGCTACAAACATTCACGTACATGTATTTGAGTAAAAGTTATTTCATTCTATTGAGCATGTATCTAAGAGTTGCATTGCATGGTCATATATGAATTCTATGTTTTATTATTTGAGGAACATGCAAACTGTGTTCCACAGTGACTAAATCATTTCACACTTCAATCAGGAGTATATGAGTGTTCTAATTTATCTATGCAGTTGGAAATGCTTATAATTCTCACTGTGTCTTTTTTTCCTCTCTCTCCATCTTAGAGGATGTGATGTGATAACTCATTATGGTTTTGATTCACATTTCCCTAATAACTAATGATGTTGAGAATCTTTTCATGTGCATGTTGGCTATTTGTATTTCTTCTGTAGAAAAATGCATATACAAATTCCTTGCCCCCTCTCCATTTTAAAAT
This sequence comes from Carlito syrichta, assembly GCF_000164805.1. Lineage (NCBI taxonomy): Eukaryota > Metazoa > Chordata > Mammalia > Primates > Tarsiidae > Carlito > Carlito syrichta. The sequence continues at coordinate 308,968 of NW_007258199.1, read as the reverse complement.
TTGGGTGGTTTGTCTTTGTTATTAGGGTGCAATAATACTTTGTATATTCTGAAATATTATTTCACAAAAATTTTGTTCATTGTATATGTTATCTTTTTATTTTTGATAATGTATATATATATATATATCTTGATGAAGCTGAATTAATTATTTTTGTTTGTGTTTTGTGCTTGCGAAGTTATAGTTAAGAATCCATTGACAGATCATCCAAGGTCATGAAGGCTTACTTCTAATTTTCTTCTAAAAGTTTTATAGTTTCATCTCTTATATTTAGGTTGTTGATGCATTTCAGTATTTTCTAAGATAGACATTTAATAAAAAAACATTTATTGAAAGGTTGAATTTTTCATATTGCTGAATCCATAAAGAATGCATAGGACAACTATTAATAACTATTAAAGAGTAATCACATAAGACAGAGGACATAATTCACCTTTGTTAACAATGTGTCATGCTAGTATTTACCTCATATCTACCATCCACAGACCCAAGGGGGAAAATTGCAATGGAAATTGGTTAGTTTCAAACATAGTGATTGCCAATGAATACTTTGCTACATTTTCTGTCCTTCCACTCATCACAAATGTGTGGAGCACCCTCTCTATAGCCGACCCTGATTTGAGACATGGATCTACACAGATGAAAAAATAGACATGAGACTTGTCCTTCAATGAAGTTTCAGGAATATGATAAAATTTTGAAGACCAGGCTTGACTTGGTGAAGATGAAGAATGACATTTACTTCTCTGGCAGGTGCTGCATGTTCCAGATTACTCTGCTAACAGTCTTTATATAGGGTTTGGGGCCAAAGCAAAGATAAGAATGAGTTAGTATTTGTTTTGCTCAGTTATTGTCCCTTATATGTATAGGTATTTCAATCATATATTTTACATATATTTTTTGAGCACTATCTGTGTGTCAGGCAGTATTTCTGAATAAAAATTAGGGGACAAAATAGAAATTGAACAGATATACATCTTTTTCTTCATAGTGCTTATAGTATGGCTAGGGAAAATTAAAAACAAATAAGTTCTGAAAATCCTACTGAGATGATGACAATTGTTAAAAAGAAAAATAAAATCAGGAAGGCAGGTATTGAGTATCAGAAGGGAATTTGAGACACGATGTAAGATATAAGTGAACAGAAATAGATAAAATGAAAAAATAAAACAAATCTGAGGTGAGGAAAGCAGCCACCTGTGGAAAATATTCCTTATACATATCAATATTCTCAAGCACAGGGAGCAGTAAGCAAAGATAAAACCTTTAAGCAAGAGCCTAGTTGGCAAGTTCAAGAGAGGCCAGTATGGCTGGAGTGGAAAATGAAGAAGAAAAGACAATAGTAGGAAATGACCATAGAGACATAACAGTGAATTTGGAAAGAACTTCCATGGCCTCGTATATCATTGTAAGGAATTAGCATTTTTTTGTGTGTGTGAGGTGGGAAGACACTGAATGCTTTTGCACATAAAAGTTGGGGTCATATGATTCTATCTTTTGTTTTAACAGATCATTTGGGCAAATGTTAAGGCAGAAGCAGAGGACCCAATAAGTTGCAGTTACTTTGCTCCAAGTAGAAGCATGCAAGTTGCAAGGCAATCAGACTCTGGATATGTTTTATTAAATAACACAAAAAATTACTGACAAAATAAATGGGGACATAATGTAAACAGAAAAGTGGCTTTAAAGTTCGTTGTCCTTAGCATATGGAAAATAGGGCCCATGTGTCAAAATGAAGGTGCCTATGACTTTGAAAAAAAAGAATAGTTTTAGACTTAAGATATCTATAAAATACTCAACAGAAAATATAAACTATATTATTCTAAAGCATGAGAGCTCTCAGTGCATGCATTTGAGAATCATCTGCATATAGATGGTATTTAAAACGATGAAACTAAAATATATGATCCACCATATATCTAACTGTCATAAGTAGCGGTTGAAATATGAAATAAAAGTGAAGAAAATACAAGTATTGAAAATATATGAATGCCTCAGAAAACAGAAGGCACCACAACAAAGATTAAGAATGAGCAACCAAAAATGTAGAAGGAAAACTGGAAGATCACAATACAAAGATGAAAATGTTCACTTAGGGATATAAATGAAAAAATATGTCAATTGCCACAAGGAAGTTGAGGACAAGGATTAACTCCTAGTTTTTTGGCAACGTGAAGGCCACTGTTGACCTTAATGAAGTTCATATCTATAGAATGATAGAAAATATATCTCGTTGGAATGGCTTACAAATGAGTGGGAGGAGAGCAAATAGGGAAGGTAATTGTAGAAAAGTACAAAGCGTAATTTTGAAAGGTTTTGCTAAAATATGAAGGAGATCAATTGGTTGTTATACATAAGAAGTAGCGATAAAGGGAACCCTCTTGTTATAAATATGTGTATACTAATATATATTCTACACATGTTATTTTAAAAGTTATTGAGTAGGCAGGAAGTGACAGAGATTGTGTTTGAATGGAAGGCTTGTCATTTGCCTGTGTCATGTAGAATTTGTCTACAGAAGCAGGAGAGAAGTAGAGCATATGCTCAAAGATGTAGATCGTCACACACATGTGATGATAAGAGATTATGGGACTTAGTTCATTTATTTATTTATTTATTTACTTATTTGTTTATCTATTTATACCTTTGTACCAGTCATTCTTCTAGGATCCATTTGTAGTAATGTGAAGAAAGACATACACATGCGCACACACACACACACACACACACACACACACGAAGCAAGAACAATGACTGATTAAGATCTTAGCCATTACAGATATTGCATTCTAGTTGGAGGTGAGACGCTTAGAAAATGATGGGCAAGCAGTAGACAGTACAGTTTTAGAAGAATACACACAAATAAATAAACTGTATTAGAGTGATAAGCACTAGGAAAATAAAAAGAACAATTCAAGGGGGAATGGAAGTGCTGGGACAGTGTAGTTTCACTTTGTAGTAGAATAGATAGATAGCTCTCATTTGGAAGATAACATCTGATCATGGTCTTTAAGAGGTAAAATCAAGCAGTGCCAACAAATTGGTGAAGACTTATTCAGGGAGAAAAAGCAGTCAGCATGACTTCCCATGGACAAGGTACGTCTGATGAATTTAAGAAATGAAAAAGGAGGCCAGAGATGCTAAACTCAAATGCCAGGTAAACATTAGTATGAAATGAAATCACACAGGTAATGAGAGGAGATAAATTACCGATTTGTAGATTTATGTAAGTGCCATGACTTTTAACCTAAGTGCAATGGCAAGACTCTGAAGAGTGTTCGTAAAGTTGTGCCATCATCTCTGACTTTTCCTAGATTCTAACTGGCTGTTGTACTGAAAATACAATAGGGGAAGCAAAATTAGAAACAGGAAGTCCAATTAGGAGGCTATTGAAATAATACAGGTGACCTCTCTGAATAGATGGTCAAAGTGATAGCAATGAAAGAGGTAAACATTCCTAAAACTCTAGCTATGTTTTGAAAGGAAAACCAACAGGATTTTCCATATGACTGGACACAGAATGCAAAAGAATGAGAGTAAAGACACTGAAGTCATGAGGAGTGCATGAGATAACATCAGTGCCAAATAATGGAAAAGACAAGATTTGAAGAGTAGAAGTGGCTGAGATAGAAAATGGTAATGAAACCAAATAATAACCCTCTACCATTTTTAGCTTTGTGAATTCAATTAGTCATTTCCCTTATTTTTCATTGATTTTCCTCAGGAATAAAATGTAGATATTCAAATGTGTTGATATCTAAGACTATGAAAATAGATAACGTTTATGGAACCCTGATTACCTATGTCAGACATGTAGAATCCTCAAGACAACATTATGTGTGAATATCACCTCTTTCTTAGATAAGAATATTTTGACTCAAAAAGAGTTAAATGCCTTGCCTGACAGTAGGCAGCCAGCAAATGACAGAGATAAACTTATGTTAGTATCATACTGCACCAGCATAATAAAAGGGACCTTTGTAGTACTTGTATTTGAGTAGATTTCCTCTTTCACTTCCTTGACCAAATTGTCTATCCTTGTTCTGACCAGCTTCTCGTGTTGCATTTTTGCCTCCCAGCTACCTAAGCTCCTCACAGCAGTGCTCTCATCCAGGTCCTATCCTGCTCGTGTTATGTATATAATAACTTAGTGGGACTCTGAGATAAAGTTCCATTAAATATGGGTGAAAAGAAATTCAGATGAGATCCTCTCTAAGGCTATTCTTTTAATCTTACTGGCTAATCCACCATACAGCCTTTACAAAAGGGAACCATGTTGAAAGATTCTCATGCTTGTTACAAGGATACATGAGCTTTAGCAGAAATATTCAGACATCGAATCCAGTAAACAAAATTGAGAAATCATCTAAGATAATATTTCCAGTAATAACTGAAATAAAGATGAAAAAAGTTATAGATAAATACTACCACATAGCAAGTGTATGCACACATATATGTTTGTATGCATGCTCATACAGACTTGAAAAGCAAAGACATCTTTGACTAAATGTCAACACCGTCTTCTAATTATTTGACCTTGAACAACAAGCAACCATCCTCACTGAGCCTTGGTAACCATTAGAGTCAGTGATGGCTATTTTCCAGGCTGAGATAAAAATTTAATGACAGCATATATGTGAAAAAAATAATGTATTTGTTAGCTCTTAGTTGCTACTTCATAAGCATCCTTTCTTTTTCATGCAAAATAAGGACAGGGTCTAAAATATTAAATATTAAGTAGAATGAGATAGTTTACATATTATGAACAATATACATATTCTACCCCTGTGCTAAACTACTATGAATTAATAAATTAGTTTTTTTTCTCTTTGTTGATATTTTCACTTCTCACTATCACATTTACTCATATTCTATACCGGGTAAACAGTCACAGTTACTGGATAAAAGCAGGGAGTCCTGGAAGCAGCTTGAGTAGGAAGCAAAGATAATGACTGTGCACATTAATGAACACTTATTATGTCCCAGGAATTTTAAGAATAACTTTATATTAAATCTCCACAGAGGCCTCATCAGACACCAAGAGTCAATGAATTGCTGAAGATCACCAAGTTGGTGAGGGGTAGAGTGAGGCAATACTGCCTTTACTACTCTACAGACAGCTCTGCATTCATAGTCCTGGGAGATCTGTGTACCTCCTGCATGCACTCTCTATTCATTTATGCATTTCTTTGGATGGTTCCTATGTTCAGGAATTCATATACAAATATAATATGACCTACACTCTCAACTGTGTCAAATCCATTTGGAAGAGAATACAATTTCCTCATCTGTAAAATGGGGAAAAATACCCTGTCAATCTTACAAGGCTGTTGTGGGAGTTGAATTTACATATATGAACATCCTTGTAAATTGCAAAATATTCAGCTAGCAGGAAGTGTTACTGCTGTGACTGAAATTGTTGAACTAGACATTGAGATCTGTGCATTTGTCATAGGAATAAAAAATTGTCTTTGCTAAAAGCCCAAAGAACTCAGTTTTCAAAACAAAAGAGGATGAATCTGTCAATAAATTCTTCTCAACACAGGAAGAAGCCACAAATAATGCCAATATTACCCAGATTCATCAACTTTGCCTGTGTATTATTTACTAACTTTGCTAATTTGTAGGCAAAGTAACATTAGAGACAGCTCCATTTTGTTCTCTTTTTATATTTTATACTTTTCTTTTTTTGCATTTTAAGTGTACTTTGTTGTGGCCAGATATCTTTTGCAGAAACTAGCAGGATTCACTTTACCTGGGACCAGCACAGAGAGTGAAGGCTTGCAAGTTGGGAGCAAGGGAAAGTGAGTCAGAAACTGAGAGATACATAACAAAAGCTGAGCGTATAAAGATACAGGGAAGTAGAAAAATTAATATTATCTAAATGTAAATGACCCCTTCTTAGATAACATTTATGGAGTGATTACTATGTAGTATGACACTATAATAATGGTTACTACCTCATCTAATGATCACAATATCCCTATGAGGTAAATATTATTAAAATCTCTAGTTGTCTGATGAGGAAACAAAGGAAATAATTTGCCTAAGTTGTCATAGTTAGAAAATGATGAGGTGAAGAACCACTTCTAGAGAACCTACCTCTGTATCTCATGCTTTATTTCAGCCGGTTTGTTTTGTTCTTCTTCTATTTTAAAGGAGGAAAAGGGTGACAAGGTCACACATATCTCTCATGATCACTCCATGTGCTGATTTACTTAGGATGTGTAAAAAAATATCATAGACTGAGTGGTTTAAACAAAACAAATTTATTTCTTACAGTTAGGGAGCCTGGAGTTTCAAGATTCAAATGTTCTAGGTGTCGCAAAGTAGATTTTATTCTGGAGTATTTTTTCTTGGTCATAATCTTGCTGTGTTCTTAATGACCTTTTCTTTGTGTAGTATGGGGAGAGAGAGAGAGAGCAAAATCTCTGATATCTCTTGTAAGGGCAATAATCTCATCATGAAGACTACATCCTCATGAGCTCATGAAATTCTAATTACCTCCCAAAGTCTTCATCTCTATAAGTAACATTTCACTGAGGATTAGTACCTCAACATATAAATGTTGAGGAATCACAGACACTCAGTATATAACATTCTATCCCTAGACTCCCCCAATTCATGTACTTCTCACATGCAAAATCATTCAAAGCAATCTGAATTAAAAAAAAATACTTAAGAATTTAGAGCTGATATTGAAATAAGTTAAGACTTTTGTGGTGACTGGAAATATATATATATATATTTATATTTATATATAGTGTATATGCACTTATATACATATATAATAAGGAGTTGACTCATGCACATGCTCATCTGATTATGGGAGCTGAAAAGTCTAAGATCTGTAATTATTAAACTGGCAATTTAGGAGAACCAATGCTATAGTTTCAGTACAAGTCTGAAGGTCTGAGAACTAGGAGAGCCAAAGATGTAAGCTCCAAGTCCATGCCACCAAAGGCAGGTAAAGGCTAATGCTCTACTTTCAAGACAGTATAGAGATAGACTCTTTTTTACTTAGCCTCACTATTTGGTTGTTCAATGAATTATATGAGGCTTACTCACAGGGGAGAACAATCTGTTTTACTCAGTCTGCTGATTGAAATGTTAATCTCATCCAGAAACACCATCTCAGATGTACCAACAAATAATATTTAGCTATATACATAATAATTCCATATCAGCCACATTGATGCTTAAAATTAACCATCATTCTTCATTATTTGCAAAAACCCAAGTCTGTGTGGTCTTAAATGGCTCCTTCCCACACTTTTGATGAATCATAGCTAAGGCATAGCAAAAATAGCAATACAATGCTTCCTGGAAGATCCTACCTCTTGGTATTCTCAGTTATTTCGTTCTGCCAGTGGAAACTTCATTCTGATCAAGACTGAGATTGGAAAATGGGCCACTCTTACAACTCAGTTCTTCTCTGGTAGGAATTTGATTGAGTGTGGGACCTGTTCTGCCTTCTAGATATTAAGTGTTCTACTGCTGGAAGGGCATGCAAAACATTTATTTTGTAGATTAATAAGAGCGCTATACCAAAAAACAACACTAAATACTTTTACACATCATTACTGCCTTGGAAATGTTAGAGGCATTAAAATTTTCAAAACAGACTTTATTTCTTAGAGGAGTTTTAGGCTTATAGCAAAATTGAGTGTAAAATACAGAAAGTTCCCTTAATACCTCCTGTCCCCACAAACACGCAGTCTCTCTCACTATTAATATCTCACACTAAAGTGATATTTTGTTAGTTTATGAACCTATACTGACCAATCATTATCACTCAAATTCCACTAAGGTTCATTCTTGGTGTTATACAGTCTACTGGGTTTGGACAAATGTATAATGATATGTATTCACCATTATAGTATCATATACAATAATTTCATGGCCATAAAAATCCTCTCTGCTCCCCCTATTTATACCATCTTCTCACCAAACTTCTGGCAATTGTTGAACTTATTACTATCTCTATAGTTTGCCTTTCCAAAATGTCATGTAATTGATATCATACAGTATGCAGCTTTTAAAAAATGTCTCCTTTCACTGAGTAATGTGCATTTAAGCTTTCTCTGTGTCTTTTTATGGTTTGACAGTTCATCTCTTTATAGCACTATATAATATTTCATTGTCTGGATTTACCACAGTTTATTTACCCATTCTCCTACCAAACAATAACCTGATTACTCTCAAATGTTAGCAACGATGAATAAAGTTATTGTGAATATCTGTGTGCATGTTTCTTTGTGGATGGAACTTTTCAACTAATTTGGCTAAATACCAATAAGCATGATTGCTGAATTGTATGATAAGAGTATGTTTAGTTTTCTAATAAATTGCTACCATATCTTCCAAAGAGGTCATACCATTTGGCATTCCTACTAGAAATAAAAAAGAGCTTCACATTCTTATTAACATTTGCAATTGTCAGTGTTTCTGAATTTTAGCCATTCTAATAGATGTGTAGTGTCAATTTGTTGTTTATTGAACTAATCAACTAGGAATCAAATATTTCCAGATTTCTTGCATGTAAATTAAGTTAAAATCCTAATTACTACAGTTATAACTCTAATTCCAAAATATATGTGTGTGAGTGTGTGTGGGTGTTGGGTGCGTGTGCATCCTCATGCCTGATATGCAGTCAAACATATTCTAAGTGACTAAATGAAGTGTGGGTAACATGGTACATCCAATATAATAATCCTTTGTGTTTTACAAATCATCTTTAAATTTATGAGTTCCTCTCAACAATTTCTGACTCAAATGTACTCATACTATTATGCGTCGCCATCTTCATCAATATTTTATGGAAGATCAATTTGGAGATAATGCAGCTTACAGAAATTTATGTTACTTTAAATTTTTTAATTCCAGAGAGGGTCTTAGACTTTCCTATTTAAGTATCCTCCATTTGTATATTCGATGTTATTTCTTTTTTTCTCTTCAAGATGTTGGTCCTTGATTACATTCATCCCTCTCCTGTATCATCGTTTCAACTTCAAATGATAGTTTCCACTATGACTTGTTCAAAAATATATTTTTTTCACCTAGGCCCAGATTTCTTTGAAAAAAGAACTTGAATTGAAAGCAATGGACTAATTCTTCTTCCTCTTCTTCTCCTCCTTCTTCTTCTTCCCTTTCTCCCTTCTCCCTTAGTGAGTCGTGAACAAAGGACTGATAGGTGGAAAAAAGGCAATAGAAATATGAGGGAAGATATTAGAAAACTGGCTACATATTTATGACAAGCTCAGAAGAATGCTTCTCCAGAGATATCTTCAGAGAGGCCGTGTAAAGTATGACATCTCTGCACAGGGTTGGAAAGTTTCTACGCAATAGACATGCACCACCCCGAGGAATGATTCCATACTAAGGACTCTGATACTATGTTTGCTGCTGGTGGATTGGGCAAGAATGGCATTCACTAGATCAGCCTTGATGAGGTAAGCCATGATATTAGCTTCCATATAACCCCATTCCGGAGATCATGGCTATTCTTTCTATGTGTTTATTGAACAAGGACCACAGTGACCTAGAAGAGTGGCTAGTTGATACTTGTATTGCCCACCTTCGTGTCCAATCACTCTTTAGCAGCAGATCCTCTCAAGTGGTCATCAAATGTTATTCAAAATACCTGCAATCAATGCTATCTCCCATTGGTACGTCTTATTTTTCCATTATGACTTTATTGACCTTGATCTTCCATTTTGATCTTCCAATAATTTAAACAACCACCAAGGTCATTTGCAAAACACTTTCCAGGAATAAGAGTAAATCTCCATCATAGACCGTCACTTACTCTATAATTAGTGAATGAACCAGTGTTACTGCTCACTGCTTTGCAAATCTGGAGTAGCTCTCATCCCTACTCTTTTGGGGCACCATCACTGAGTGGGCTGTAATGTGGTAGTAGTTCATCTTTGGCTAGTGCCAATGTAGATTTCCAACTCATTTGTTAACCAGGTAGGCCTGAGTTCTTTTCTAATTTATCACCTTGTCGTATTGTAAGCCCTATGAAAACAGAGGTATGAGTGGAGAGAGAGGCATCTGTGAAACCCAGAGAGAAAACATGAGATTTGGGGCCATTTTTTATTTAGTTGTGTTACATGTTTTATTTCTGACTATCCTCAATGTGCATTCCAACTGTAAGACAGATTGTTGTTTCTGCCCAAACTTATGACTAGGAGATTTACAAACATATATTTCTTGAAGGACAGGTTTCAGTCACTTTGGAGCTATACTTTCTGGCTTTCCATTTTTGCTAGACCCACCTGAGTCTTTCTCAAAAAGTTTATATTTTTAGGAAAAAAACCTGGACTTACCCCAGAAACCTCTGCAATTGTGTTTCACTTTCCAATTGGGACTTACTTATACTCACTGGAGACTTCTAGCTTTATTGAATTTCTTGGTCACTTTGCACAAGTGTCAGAGAAGTTTATAAGCGATCATAAATATGTGGACAAATACTTTCTTCTTGAATTGGGCCAAAAATTCAACTGTCAAACCACTATGTTACTTGTTGGAATTATTACTAAATCTGATATTTGCTGTATCCACATGTAAAGATGACCACAAATAGCTGCACCTTATTTTATTATTAGAACATGAGCTCTGACACATTGTCCTTTACCTTAGAGAGACTGTGACAGCAAGTTCCTCCAGAATTTGTCAATGTGGTAAGATTATAAACTTTGAGTGGTTTATCTCCCAAATTATGGCACGTATGTGTCTTACTAAAGGGATTAGAGTCTTTGACACTTTTTGATAGGTAGGTTCAATTAACCTATTGCCTTCAATACAGCAAATCAGTTTTACATTCTTTATAAAGCTCCTGAAGACTGCATTATGACAGAAAACAAGAAATTTAACATAGCTCTATGTCAAGACAGTTAAGGGATACTGCTGCCTTCACGATGTAAATGCAATCTGTTTTTATCCTCTCAACCAAGAAGAATTGAGATCATTAGCGAATATGAATTATGAGAAGCAATGTTGACCTATTCCAATGCAGCCACATTAAACCTTGGAGCCAAAAAATGATACTACTACTACTAGATTAATTTTTGAGTATTCCATAATTACATGTCATAAACTACCTAATTTTATTTTATTTTTTTGCAAAAGCTAGATGAGTGAATGAAATGGGAAAATGGCATTACTTATTTTTCTATTTTTTGAGGATGGTGCTAATCTTTTAAATATCTCCTTTGATACATCTTTGCTTCTGGTTTACTATGTTGTATGGAAGAGAGAAAATTCAGGAACTTCCATTTTCCCTATTTTACTATAATGGTCCTGACACTGAAAATAAGGAAGTAAATGTGAGGATTCTTTCATAAGCTAATCACCTATACACCAATACATATTTTCATACTTCAGAAAAGATGTAGCATGAATATCAACAGAATTGGACTCACAGTAAAACAGTTGGGTGACAACACTCCCCAAATAGTTAATCTGAACGGTTATAAAGGTTTCAAGTTTTGCCATAATCAAAGTTTGCCTCACAAAGATTTCTTGAACATCTGGGTTCTGTCACCTTCAACAGCCACTGAAGAAGCCAAGTAAAATTTTTTAATATATTGCACTTTCTGAATCGGAAGTAACTAAAAGAATTGGAAATCTAAATGGTAGTTTTAGGCAGCAAAACTTCTTGAGATATCTATTGTAACATGGCTGAGTGGTATCTGCGTAATGCTAATCTGTGTGGTGAATGGAAAAACTAAACAGCCAAGGTCCTCAGGCTTAGGTAAGACCAAAGTTATCTAAGGTAAGACATAAGTGGTGTCTGATATTGTTCTTTTTCTATTATAAGATAACTTTCCTTAGCCTGTCTTTCCCTTTTTTCCCTTAATTCCTCTCTTCACTACCCTCTCCACAGGAAAAAAAAAAAACTTTTGAAACTTACATAAACACGTTCCCAGATCTTTTCCTACTCCATCTTATTAAATCCATATCATTCACTCTTCAGATCACGCCACTGAAACAACTCAATTACATTTGCCTTGCTAAGGACAATGGTTATCGTCAATTCTAATCCAAGTTGACTTATCAACATTACTTGACACAGTTGAATACTCTTTGCTTGTTAATATTCTTTTATCACTTGACTTCCAAATACTCCTCTAGATTTCAGTTAGGCATATTGATAACTCTATTTATTTTTCTAGTTTATTTTGTTTAAACTCTGAAATTTGGAGAACTCTAAGGCATTATATAAGGGAGTATTAAAAAATTCTGGAATTTATTTATAAAAAATTGTGTATTTAATCTTAAATATTTAAACTTCAGTCACCTTGAAAGTACTCTCCTTCATGTAATGCACCCATCAAGATGCATTTTCCATGATTCAAACAGTTTTTGAACTCATCAATTTTGATGCCTTTTAGCACTTCTGCTGTTTTTTGTTTCACCTCTTCCACATTGGCAAAATGTTTGCCTTTGAGAATTTTTTAATTTGGGGAGACTAAAAGGTCACTCAGGGCAAGATCGGGTTAATAGGGAGGGTGGGGCATGGAGGTCATGCTGCTATTGGTCAAAAACTACTGAACACTCAGCAAATGTGAGCAGGTGCACTTGTTTATTACCTATCATGAAATGGGCAAATACGTTAAAAGAATCCAAAAAAAATCACTAAAACCAAATGCAGACTCTTACAACAATGCTGCTGGTACACTGATGCCAATGGGCTCCTAAAACACTTACCTAGTAGGTGAAGACTGTACTACAGGAGGCCTGCCCTCCAATAAAATAATTCAGTTTTGTTGGGTTCCCTCACATACATTGAACATCTAATCTTCTCTATAGAGTTTCATTTCAATGATGATTTCTCTGATACTATAACTTTAAGAAAATATGTACACTGACATTAGTAAATTTCTATCTTCACCCTTGGATCGTACACTGAACTCCCCAAATCTTCAAATCTCTGCTTGAGTATGTAATAGAAACTTAAAATTTAATGTATCCAAAAATAAGTTTCAGAATAATTCTCTTTCACATACAATAGTCACCAATAAAATAAATAGCAATAAAATTTCCCTATGTTCTTACAGTCAGTCAAATCATGACATCATTAATTTATAATCAACTCTATTTTCCTATGAGTATATTCCCACAAAAGAAACTATTGGATTGTATGGAAGCTCACTTTTTAGTTCTTTGAGAAAACCACACTGCTATCCACAAAGGTTGAACTAGCATACATTCCCAACAGTGTAGAAGCATTCCCTTTTCTCTGCAGTTGGGCCAGCCAGCACCTGTTGTTTTTAAACTTATTAATGATAGCCATCCTTACTGGTGTTAGGTGGTATCTCACTGTAGTTTTGATTTGCATTTCTCTTATTAGTGAGGCTGAGCCTTTTTTCATGTGTTCATTTGACTGCTTATATGTCTTCCTCTGAGAAGTGTCTGTTCATGCCCATTGCTCATTTTTAATGGTGTTGTTTTACTCTTTTTTTGTTTCAATGATCCATTGTTACTTGAGTGTTATAGGAAAAAAAAGTAAGGTCATATGTTTTAAATAAAAATAACATGCTTTAAAATAGAATGGTGTTTCTCAGATATTTTGGTCTCAGGATTCCTTTATTGAATGCCCAAGAGAGCTTATACTTTTATATAAGTTATTAACTATTGATAATTAACATACCAGAAAAGTAAACTAGAAAATAAATATATATTTATTCATTTATTTTAAAATAACTGTATTAATAACATTATATGCTAACATGAATACCATGCTTTTATGCGTTTATATTTTTTAAAATGTGCTTAACATATTTATATTTTTAAAAACAAAGTATTTAGAGATAGGAGTGGCATTATTTTAGATTTTTTTTCAAAAGAATGTAATGGTTTTCATACATATTTCTGCATCTACCAGTTATGAGTTTTTAAAAATTTAAGTATATGAAAAATATCTGATTTCACACAGATAAGACACAAGTAGTTAAGAAGGAATAGTGTATTTAAATAAACTTTAAAGATAATAAATATTTCTCTTTGATAATATATTAAACTTCATTAGTTTTAAGTTTCTTAAAGATGAGTTTCAATGTGGATTCTAAAATCCATAGAAAACATTCTTTATGGAGTTACATAAACATCCATTGGTCTGCTTGCACTTTGAGTATATTTCTTACTCATGCATGATTTTGTAACATCATGCACAAATCATTTAAAAATATTAAACTCACTGATGTATGAAGATATCTCAATTGCTGGCATATATAATTATAAAACATAAAAAGTACATTTGTTAATATCATCAAATCCCCATTTCTTTTATTTAAGTTGGAGTCTCACTCTGTCGCCCAGGTTTGAGTGTAGTGGCCCACTCATGGCCACCCCAGCGTCGATCTGCTGGGCTCCAGTGAGCATTCTGCCTCTGCCTTCCATGTAGCCGGAACTACAGGAGCACACTACCACATCCGGCTAATTTTTTGATTTATTGTAGAGACAGGTCTCACCATGTTGCCCAGGTTGGTCTCGGACCTGTGGGCTCAGGCTATCCTCTCGTCTCGGCCTCCCAAAGTGCTGGGATTACAGGTGTGAGCCACCGAGCTCGGCCATATCACCAATATTTTTATAAGAGTGTTTAAATTTTAAGAAACAGCCAGCCTCATGGTGTGAGATACAACTTTTTCAAAATTCAACTTTGCTCTCATAACCTAAAATATTATCACTGGCAATACATGACAACCAAGTTTTTTATTTGAATAGCCAAATTCACTTAATTTATTATTGAGAAAATATCTGCCACATACCTATTTGAACATAAGTAGTTTGTCTTTTAGTCATACTTTTCAAACAAAAATAGTATTTCATGACAAAAGCAGCTAGTTCAGCTTGCAACTCAATCAGATGTTTCATTTTGTTTTGTTTTTGAGGCCACTATTGTATTTAGGTATGCATCAGAAATGCTTTATATGTACTTCCATTTTGTCATACAAAATATTTTAAAAGGACTCAGTCTCTACATTTGTCAAACACAATATCTTTATTACTTCATCAAAAACTTTTTCTTTTTTTATTATTATAAAGATGTGGGTTACAATTCAGGGTTAGGTATACAAATGTTAACTATGCAGGTACCCTTGTAATCAAGAGCATTTTAAAGAGAAATGTGTTTTTTGCTTTGTGCTTCAAGTATGTGGCAATGAAAAGATAAATGTTTACTAGTATTATAGGTTCCATTACCCTGATTTGTACTAAGACGCCAACAGGTTTAGCCACCATTTTTGTGTGTGCCATTAAGGCAAGTGCCCACACAATAGAAAAAAACAAGAATCTTATAGTATTATTATATAAATGGTATAGACTTTATGAAAATTCAGAAGGGTTTGGGGGATTCCTGTGTCTCCCGGCACACTAAAAATTGCTGTTCTAAAATGGAATGATAATATTGATTTCCTTCCCTATTTTGAAGCATGAAAACTGCACTATCTTGGCAAAAGCCATTATTTCTTGCGTATTCTATTAAATGTAGCTAAATTCAATCACTCACTGATGAAAAAATGGTAGAAGAAATAGAATGCTGTTGTTATGAGCATGTGAAATGTGGCATTAGCTTAGTGGAAGGGGTTTAGCCACCTGCTTAAGGGTCTACCCCTTGGCATTTGGAAAGCCTGTGACTTTTGTTCTGCAGTGACAAATGATTTTGTCTATTATTTGCCTTATCTATAGATTCAAATGATGAAATGACCAAGGCTCAAGTCTTAGGCAAAATTATACAAAACCTTCAGACTGGGGGCATGTGTTTCTTGTTATAGTGAGAAAAAACTGACCAACAGGATAAACATTATTTTTCCTCCATATTCAGACTTTTTCATATTAAAGGGGGGGGAGTTGGGACTGTAAGTCAAGATTACTTAAAAAAAACAAATACTCTCTTATTTTTTGTAAGATGGAAATGGACTCAATACCATGCCACTCTGCAGAGCAATATCATAGTGCAAAGTGATTTGCTATGTATTGTACCTTGTATTCTAACACAGAATATTATTATTTAAATATGTGTGTGATTGAAAATTAAATCATTATTTTTATACGGAAAATTTAAATACTCATGAGGAATCAGTACAAAACAACCACCATAGTCAAAGTTAAAAACACGTTCCAAAATATTTTTTCAAAAATCTCAACAATCTTCTAATATTCCTAGCTAGACTTTGAGAGTAGCTGCATGGAATGTGTGTTTTCAAATGACCTTAAATCATTAAGGTAAGACCTGGGAGGAATGAACCAAACAGAGAGGCTCAGGGCTAAAAGACAAACATCATACTGAAACTGTATGTTGTGATATCTTTGGCCATGATTATTTATACATAAAATTAAACATAAACACAATGACAGTCTATTAAGTTTTTGAGAAATCAGTATTTCCAGATAAATGTTAAGCTCAGATCTATCTAGTAGCTACCTATGCTAAAATGATCCCTTTTAGAAGATAAATTGCTGTCAAGGAGTCAGATGCAATGCAGGTTTGATAGAGAGGTTCACAAAACATCCAGAGATTCTGGAGTATGTATTTGATTCAGTAAATTTGACATGAGTCTGGGTTGTATTTTGGGCTGAAAAGCTGTCATTATATTTTTGTCATATGCAGCCAAAACCAACTTCCAACTTCCATGGACTCCTAGATAAGTTGACCCTTTGTAAAATGTGTCAATCATAACCCCTACATACTTGTACCCCTTTATACACTGTCTGTTGTGTCCTGACTTCTGCTGGTTTACATACTGAAATATTCTGCATATAACACTATCTGGGGTACTCATTGTTCCTTTGTCTTCTTAAAATTGCCTTACCTGTCTCTCAAAATAGCTGTCTTTTTTTAAAAATTAAAAACCCTATGATTTATAAGAGTACATATGCCAAAATTTGTGAAAACTCTGACATAACCTTGGCAGGACACCTAATTTAACATTATGTGGATGAATAAATGAATAGATGTTTACATGCTCAATGAGCTGCCTATATTGAGTTTTTTTCTTCAGATTTCAGTCTCCTAAAATTGTCTTTCTTCCTTTGTCCCTGTCCTTCTTCCTCTTCCCTTCTCTCTTTCTTCTCCTGCTAATTTTCTTTTTCTTGTTCCCCATCTCCTCTTTCTCCTCCTTCTCCTCCTAATATTTAGCTATGAAGATTTTAAGACAAAAGTCAAAAAAGTGCTATCTGCTATCATTAGTGTGGCTTAATTTTAAATATGTTCTGAAATTACTATTATGAGCTTATGAGGAATGCTGTATTTCCCCCAATTTATGCAATAAGAAAATACCACACAGAGGTTACATAACTTGCCTAAGTTATGTAAGTGGTGGTTTTAAAAATTATATAAAAATCATCTAGTGATCCATTTACTTATATATGCATTAAACATATACATTCTTAATCTCTGGTATTCCAGCCCTGTTTTAGGTATTAAAAATGCAGTAGTCAATAGGACAATAATTCCATCCTGATCCAGCTTAAGCATAGATTACCGAAAGAGAGGTCAGATTGAAAAACAACAACAACAACGGCAACAACAAAAGTAAACTAATACACAAATGAGAGCATTTGAAATATGATAATGCTTTAAAAAACTAGAATCTCTTGGTAGTGTGAAGTGGAGTGTACTGATGGAGTATGAAGGACAGGGTTTTAAAAAGGATGCAGGTAATAAAAATATATCTGGAAAAGTGATATTTCAGCTGATCTGTAAAAGTCAAAAGAGCCTAAAACTGTAAGATTGGAGAAAAGAACATACTAGGCAGAGGGACCAGGTATCCAAAGTCTGTTGTGGTGAACTTAGGAGAGAGTTGGGCTTGATGTCAGAGTAGTAGGCAGGGAGACAATGACATGGAGTGGAAAACCATTGTCAGAGGTTTAAATTTTATTTTATTTTTGTAACAAGAATTCACGAGAGAGTTTTTTAAGCAGGAGGTGAGAGATATGATGTGGCTAATCTTTGAAAGTCATCGCATTTGATATGTAAAGGATGGTGTAGGGAGAAGACGATAAGAAGAAAAACTTTATAAATACTGCCATTGAAGTGCTCCAAGTAAAATAAATTTTAAAAAATTTGTAGCTTTACCTGATAAACACAGATATATTGAAATTACAGTCCAAGGCTCCAGGGCTAAGGGGAAAACAAAGAAGGAAATACAATCAAAGCAACAATTTAAGGAGGTTATCTAAGAGAGGATGTTAAAGGAGGAAGCCACTGTGCTATAAATTCCTCCCGCATTTGAAAGTTGATCGGTGGCTCAGCCTGTAATCCTGCACCTTTGGGAGGCTGAGGTGAATGGATTACCTGAGCCCGCGTGCTCGAGACCCGCCTGGGCAGGCGAGACCTCATCTCTACACTAAAATCGAAAAACTAGCCGGGTGTGGTAGCGCAGGCCTGTAATTCCGGCTACTCGGAAGGCTGAGGCAGAAGGATCGCCGGAGCCCAGCAGGTCGAGGCTGCGGTGGCTGGGAGAGCCCACTGCACTCCAGTCTGGGCGACAGAGTGAGACTCCAACTCAAAAAAAAAAAAAAAAAAAAAAAAAGAAAGTTGGAACTATGTGAATACATTGTTTCTACAAAAAAATTAACTAAATAAAAATATGCATATCTATGTGTCTTGGATAAAAAAAAAAAAACTAATTAGAATCAACCTCCATATTAGCCTATATGTACTCTTGATTTTTTTTTTTCACATTTTAGACTCTATTTCCTTCTTTCAAGATGTTACTTTGTGGGATGCCCAACAAAAATTCTATTTCATTGAAAGAAAACACGAGAAAAAGTGTTCCATTTAATAAAAATTAGGGATTAAGATATTAAGAACTATCTTAATCTGTATTAATAAATGGATGGCTTTCATAGTAATTGAAATAATAACTTACATTTTCAAAAGCATATCTAGCTATGCATCATGAGACAGTACTTTAAAATAGAGATATACTTAAAATAGATGTTTAAACCTAAAAATCAAAAGAAGAGATGCCCCATAAGTCAGTTCTTTGACTTTTACTTCATTACAACCTCTTGAGACAAATCATAGCTATAATACAGTAAATACAGTCACCACTTACCTATCACATTAACACCATTTTAAAAAGTGGAAGTCAACCTTTTCTTCTATTGAAGTAGTCTGAACTTCAAGGAAATGCTACTTGATTTTTTGCCTATTTTGAATTGTATTGTTGGGATTCTTTGTCTTTGTTTTGATATTTGTTTTGACTGTTAAGTTTTGAGAGCTTTTATTGAATGAAATAATATAGATAAGTCATTTGAAAATATTTTCTCCCAGTCTGTATTTTGTCTTTTTATCTTCTAAAGAAAGTCTTTTAGAGAGTAAACTTTTTTTTTAATGAAGGTCAATTTATTAGTTCTCCTTTTTAATGATCAAGCTTTTGTTGTTAACTCTAAAAGTGTTTTGTCTTACCTCACATCTTGAGAATTTTCTCCTGTGTTTTTCTAAAAGTTTTAGTTTCTCGTTTTAGATTTAACTCTGTATTCCATTTTGAGTTAATTGTTGAATAGGTTTTAAAGTTTAGGTTGATGTTCAATTTTGCTTGGGAAATGTGGACATCTAAGACCCAACTGGGCCTTTGTTGGTATGAGTGAAGTTGGGGCACAGTTTATTCAGTGTTATTTGTCTGAAATAGAGGTATTATTATAAAAAACTTTTCTGTCTTGCTATGCAGCCCCTTCCTTGTCCTTTAGTTAGAGAGAGCAGACTTTTTCTCTTTTTTCCATATGTCTGTGCCTTTAGTGTTTCTGGGTTGCTATCTTCTTCAGTTCCAAGTCTGGGATATGTAAGCACAAGAAATCCCAAGGAACTCTCCACTGTCATTCCTTGGGTCCCCTTATTCCTAACCAGTATGCCTTTGTATCTCTAACATTCAGAATTTTGATGTTTATGTTAAATTAATATCCAAAGTTTTTAGTTGTACTTAATAAGAGAAATAAAGAACACTACATCTCCTCTGTCTTCCCAGAAGGAGATCTGTATGATATTTTCTTGAAATAGTCTTTTAAATTTCGAGGAGACTCAAGCTCTATTAAATTACGTATTCAACATAGGCTACATTGAAACATTCTCATTTTCTTTGATTTTTTAGCAGTTTTGCTATAATAGTTCCTGTTGTAATTTTATTTATCCTGTTTAAAGTTATTAATACGTCTTTCATCTGTGTGTTGACATATTTCATCAGATTTTGAAAGCTGTCTAACCTTATACCTTCAAATATTTCTTTTCTTTCCATTCCCTTATTCAGAGATACCACTTGTGAATATGTTAGATCATTTTCTGTGTCCCATATGTCTCCTATGTTTGTTTGCTTCTGAATTTTTATCCTTTTTTCCTCTATGTATCTGAGTCTTGAAATACTCACTTATATCTCAGTTCATTAATCCTCACAGTGATATTAATCTCTGTTAGTCCTATGTATTGAGTTCTTAATTTCAATGTTTTATATCCTAGAATTTCAGTTAATTGTATGAGGTCTGAAAATTAAGGTTACAAGCTTGTCACCATGGACTTAGGTTGGCAGCATGGTATAAACAACTCAGTAAGGTTTCTTAAGCTTGGTATATCAGTGTCTCATAGCTATGTTTGTGTTAACATGTGGAGGTGTCTTGCTGAGTGTCATTTATTATTGTTGTTGTACATTTTTGTGTGCCATCACAAGAATGCCGGAACTTGAATTAGAGCAATGAACAAACATCAAATTTCTTGTTAGATGTGGCAAGAGTGGAAGTGAAATCAAGGATATGTTAGTCCAAGTTTATGAGGATAATGCCATGAAGGAATTGGCAGTATACAAATAGATTAATCATTTTTCCAAGAGGAAAGTAAACATCACTAATGAGGAAAGGTCAGGACAGCCAGTAATGAGCAGAACTGACAAAAACATTGCAAAAACTTGTGGAATTGTGTGTCAAAATTATCAACTGACTGTGAGAAGCATGGCAGACCAAATAAATATCGCGAGAGAAACAGGAAATTGTAACTGAAAATCTTGGCCTGAGAAAGGTGTTTGCAAAGATGGTCCTGAAGGAGTTCTTGCACCACAACAATGCACCAGGTCACACAGCACTGTCTGAAAGGAAGTTTTTAGTCAATAAACAAATAACTGTATTACAGCACCATCTCTATACACCTAATCTGGCCCCAATGACTTTTTTTTACTTGAAGATAAAGGAAATATTGAAAAGAAGACATTTTGATGACATTCAGGACATCAAGAGTAATGTAACAAGGGCTTTGATGGCTATTCCAGAAAAAAGAGTGCCAAAATTGCTTTAATGCATGGAATAGGCACGGGCATGGGTGCATAGCTTCCCACGGGGAGTGCTTTAAAGGTGACCATAGTGCTATTCAACAATGAGGTAGGTAGTATTTTTTTCTAGGGTGAGTTTGCAAACTTAATTTTCAGACCTCATATTTTTCATTGAGTCTTATATTCTTGGACATTGTCCACAAAATTCTTTATTTTCTTGACCATTTCACATATATTTTACTTTCTGTGTCTCATAACTTCAATATTTCATTTTCCTAAAAATTTTTTTTCAAAATAAACTTTACATTAATTTTAGATTTTTTTCCCTCTGGTATGGTTGCTAATTTTTAATTAAATGTCATGAAGTACTTTTTAAACTATTTGAGGCTCTGTGTGGTGTCATATTTCTGAATTTAGAATTTATTTTTCTCACATGTTAAGACAGGGTAGATCATCTTAATCCTATTTGAGGTTAATTTGCCTTGAAGTTGGGATTTGGTTTTTATTCGGGTTTGTCCATTTCCATTTAACCTGTGTATCCCATATGAAGGATTTTGAAAGACTACACATTTACTATTTCCCTCTTCTTAGGATTTTGTCATTCTACCTATATCTTTGCAAATCTATTAGATTATTGAGTATAATTCTTAGGTTTTCAGCCTTTTACCTAGTTCTGCTCTATTTTTTAACTTCTCATTACTGCTAATGAATTCGTAAATTTCCTGTATGAAAAATTAGTATACATATAGATCATATTTCTATGTTTCTTTTCTTTCTAGGACTTTTTTTCTCTTTCAGTTCTGTAGACTTGGTTGCTCTAGGGTAGCTTCAAACTCATATGTTGTTAAAAAAATTCACCAAGTTTAGTAAGTCATTCTTCTTTTAAATTTAAATGTGATACAATCAAGTTTTCCATAACTAAAAGCAGAAATCTTCACTTTTTACATTTTTATTCTTGTCATTATAGTTTTCCCAGAATCATCATGTGTCATGGTAAAATTACAAACCCCAGTGTTTGTTACAATAAAATCTCTTTATATCTATCACCGATTCTGGCATATGGATGAATGTCCAGTGATCATAAAGAATTACACTTTTTGATGATTAAAGTAAAATCTGTAGTGCATCTGTTCCTTTAAAAATGAATAAAGAAAGTAACCTATTAATATTTTTAATTGATGTGAGTCATAGCTAAAATGTTTTGCAATTAGTATTCACTTTTTGTGCATGGTGTCATTTTTTTCTACCTCATTAAAATGTTTGTAAGTTAGGCAAAATAACTCTTCTCAATAGAATTGACAATGTTTGCCCACTGCATTTCAGTCTTTTATTTACTAGGAGATAGTGCCTCAGTAATACTTGTTGTCTACTGAACAACTGTTTTTCTTAATAAAATGGGGATTATAAAATTGCAGTATATAGTATTTCCCTTCCTGAAGGGACCAGTACTATGGTTATAACTTAATTTGTTGCTTCAGTGTAGAAAGTTCATAGGAAACTGAATATTTTTTAGCTAACGTTTTCTATATAATTGCTTGAGTTAAAGATTTCTGTTGAATTATAGGCATTATTTTGTTCATTCTTGTGTATTTGATTTTTTTTTTTTTGGTCAACTTAAAATCTTTAAAAATGTTGATAAGGCAGTATAAAAGTAATGGACTAAATAAAAGGAGCATAATTTTATCTCCCAAAACTCATTTGTAACTATTCAAAGAGTAGAATATTGTCTTCTATATTTTGAATATAGCCAAGCAAGAAGGAAGTACTTTAAACAAAATATGTGCTAAACAATAAAATTTGCTCATACAATTGATTTTCTGTAAATTACTTAACTTTGGGACTTTCAAATAGTAAGTGTTTGAAAATGTTAAATAAATTAACCACTATTTATTAAGAAACAATACATAAATTAAGTGAACTGGAAGTATATCAGTGAGACATACCAAGTTCACTGATAATTTGGGACACAGAGGCCTAGTAAGTTAATACAATTTCCCTTTAATTAATATGAATTGATTAGCTTTTCAGTACTGATACATGTAGAAAACTGAGGGCCTAAAAATATCTGCTCTATTCTTAAACAGGTAGGTTCTTTTGACCCATTTCTGCAGAACATAAATTTGTGCATGGCAACTATGAAAGTCCTCTATATTCCCAGGTCAGGAATTAGAGCAAAAGACACTGATTTTGTATTCACACAGGCCTGCATTTTAGTGCTCAACAATATTATTTCTCTGATATTGTAAACTTCTTTAACACCTCTGTGCTTCAGTCTTTTCAGTGACAAATTCATGGGTAAACTAAACACATAGCTGCCTTTTTTTAGAAGCTAAATGAATCAGTGGGTAATGTGAGTTTATGAGGGGAGTGCAAGAATGAGGTGGAGTTCCTATCATTTGATGTTTAGTCATATGCATCTTTACAAAGTTGGTGAAAGACTGTGAGCTATATTAATATGTAAGTCCAGGGATATAGAAGTATTTTGATTCAATTAATACTTTGTGTGACTTTCATGGGTAAGACTCTATGCTGGAAGCTGGAGACATAGACAAGTGGCACTGGTGGTACAGCGGAAGAGAAGATAGGAAGAGACGGCATGAGTTGGAAAAGGAGGTTAGGAAGTGTTCATAGGGAGGTGGCAGGGGAAGAGAGCTTTGTTTGTCAGGTAAACACTGGCAGAAATTTGTAAATGTATCTCAGCTCAAGGAAATGACAAGTGAAAAGCTGAGAAATATGACATAGCACGGCTTGTTTCAGGACAGCTAAGAAGTTGGTGTTTCGTTCCCAAGGGAAAATTAGAAAACGTGAAAATTTGAAGTCAGTCTGGGTCTATACCACCAAGAGTCTCTTCCGCTATGTTTTTGAGGTTGAATTTAATCTTGTGAACAATGAAGAGTCATTGCAGGATTTTAAGAACAAAATACAAAAGATTTGCCATGCCACTCATCAAGAATAAGGCTCGTATTACGTCTCTCCTAAGTAATGGCACAGGAGAAATCCCAGCTAGGGGAGAGACCATGTCTATTGGTGCCAGTGTCCCTTTGCCTCACAGACATGGCAAAATATATGTATAATCACTCAGTTATTTAAAAAAAAAAAGTCAATGCTGGAGTGGCCGTGAATGTGTCACTGCATTCTAGCCTCAGCGATGGTGTGAGCCTCTGACTCAAAAAACAATAACAGCAACAATAACACAACTCTCTCTCTTTCTCTCTCATTTTGTAGTTACTGTGTAGTAAATGAATGTGTGCTTAACTTTTTGGAATGTATCCTCCAAGGCAGGGAGACAAATGAACGCATAAAATTGTGTACTTCTTTTAAAAGTCTGGAAATTGCCCCCGTTGCTATGCCTTTGTTTTAATGGATATCTTCATTGATATTTAAAAATATAAGCTAGTGTATAATAACATTTGAAACACAAGTTCTGGTGTGAAATGGCTCATTTGAATCCTAAGCACAGCACTGACTTGATTGACGTGTGTCCTCTAACCTTAACATCTACAAGCCTTAGTTTTCTCATTTGTGAAATGAATAGAGGTTAAAATACTACGTAGATGTGAAAATGTAAACAAAAATTGTATTTAAACCATTGGGCACACGTCAGATACATAGCAAATAATATAATGTCAGCCTTTATCTTTATTTGTATGATTGTTAATTACCCCAGTATATTTCCCTATATTTGATGTCTGCATACCTCTTGTAATTTTCCTTACTATTTTTATTTTTTTAAATTATAAGTATGTGGGGTGCAATTCAGGGTTAAATATACAAACATTGATTATGCATGTACCCTTGTTGACGAGATATACCCCTCCCTCTCCTAGCAATTTCCCTCAACTGCCAATCCCACTCCCCTCCCCTGACAGTTTCTCACTACTGCCAGTCACTTTCCTATAGTATTATAATTGTTCAAGTTTCGCTTATGCATGAAAACATATAGTACTCTGTTTTTTGTTTCTGGGATAGATCACTGAGTATGAACAACTCTGAATCCATCCAAGTTGCTGCTAAGTCTATATGTTTGTCCTTCTTTATGTCTGCATAGTATTCCATTGTGTATATGTACCACATTTTTTTATCCAGTCCAGCTTCAATGCGCAACACTGTTGGTTCCATGTTTTTGCTACTGTGAATAGAGCTGCAACAAACATACGTGTGCAGGTATCTTTTTTGTAGAATCATTAGATTTCCTCTGGGTATATCCCCAGTAGGGGAATTGCTGGGTCATATGGAAGGTCATTTTCTAGTTCTTTCAGAAATCACCACACTGTCTTCCAGAGGGGTTGTACTAGTTTACAATCCCACCAGCAGTGCAGAAGTATTCCTTTTTCTCTGCATTCTGGCCAGCTTCTGTTGTTGTTTGTTTTATTGATGATGGCCATTCTTACGGGGATTAGGTGGTATCTCAATGTGGTTTTGATTTCTCTGATGATGAGTAAGGCTGAGCCCTTTTTCATACGTCTGTTGGCTGCCAGTATATCTTCTTTAGAGAAGTGTCTATTCATGTCTTTTGCCCACTTTTTAATGGGACTGTTTTTTTTTTTTTTCTTTTCAGCGTGATTGAGTTCCTTGTAGGTCCTAGATGTTAGGACTTTGTCAGATATACAGTTGGCAAATATTTTTTCTCATTTGGTGGGCTGTCTCCCTGCTCTCTTGATGGTTTCTTTTGCTTTGCAGAAGCTCAATAGTTTGATGAGGTTCCAATTGTCTACCTTATTTCTTAAGGCATTGGTCTTTAGGGTTTTAAATAGGAATTGGTTGCCAGTTCCAATTTCTATAAGGGTGTCTCCTGCATTTTCTAAGATTTTTATAGTTTGAGGCTTTATGTTTAGGTCTTTGATCCATGTAGAGAGAGAGGAATTGAGGATTTCCTTCTGGTATCTGTATCCTGTTCCATTGGTCTATGTGCCTGTTCTTGTACCAATACCAGGCTGTTTTGATTAATGTAGCCTTATAGTAAGGTTTATAGTCTGGAAGTGTGATATATCCTTTGTTTCTTTTGCTAAGGTTTTCTTGGGCTATTCGTGATTGTTTATGTTTCTGTATGAATTTCTGTATTGTCATTTCCAGGTCTGAGAAGAATGATGTTGGTAACTTAACGGGTATTGCAATGAATCTGCAGATTGCCTTTGGTAGGATGGGCATCTTACCAATGTTGATTCCTCCTATTCATGAGCATAGAATATTTTTCATTTGCTTGTGTCTTCTTGAAATTCTTTGAGCAGTGTTTTATAGTTCTCATTGTAAAAGTCTTTCACTTCTCTGGTTGGAAAGGTACTGAGGTATTTCTCTTTTTGTGTGTGGCTATTGTGAATGGGATTGTGCTTTTAATTTGGGTTTCTGCCTGCTTGTTGTTGGTGTATAGGAAGGCAACTGGTTTTTGCCTTGTTGTTGGTGTATAGGAAGGCAACTGGTTTTTGCACGTTTATTTTGTACCCTGAGACTTTGCCAAAGTCCTTTATCAGTGCAAGCAGGTTTTTGACAGATTCTCTTGGATTTTCAAGGTATAGGATCATATCATCGGCAAAGAGGAATAATTTGACTTCCCTTTTTCCTATTTGGATACCCCTGATTTCCTTCTTTTGTCTAATTGCCTGAGCTAGGACATCCAAAACAATGTTGAACAAGAGGGGTGGGTGGGCAGACTTGACTCATTCCAGTTTTCAGGGGAAATGTTTCTAGTTTCTGTCCATTTAGCAATATGTTAGCTATGGGTTTATTGTAGATGGTACTTGCTATTTTGAGGTATGTTCCTTTTATACCTAGGTGCTTGAGGGTTTTTATCAAGAAGGGATGCTGGACTTTATATAAAGCTTTTTCTGCATCTAATGAGATAATGATGCATCTAATGAGATAATCATGTGGTTCTTGTGTTTACATCTGTTGATGAATTTAATTACATTTATGGTTTTGTGAATGTTGAACCAGCCCTGTGTCCTGGAGATGAAGCCTACTTGGTCATGGTAGATGATTTTTGAGATGTGTTTTTTGGATCCGATTTGCTAGAATCTTGCTGAGGATTTTTGCATCTATGTTCATAAGGGATATTTGCCTGTAGTTCTCTTTTATTGTAGTTGTTGGATCTTTAGCCGGTTTGGGTATCAGTGTGATGTTAGCTTCATAATTGATTTGGGGAGAATTCCATCTTTCTCAATTACCTGGAATACTTACTTTTTTTTTTTTTGAGTTGGAGTCTCACTGTTGCCCAGACTGGAGGGCAGTGGCTGCTCCCGGCCACCGCAGCCTCAACCTGCTGGGCTCCAGTGATCTTCCACCTCAGCCTTCCAAATAGCTGGAACTACAGGTGTGTACTACCACGCCCAGCTAATTTTTTTTTTTTTTTGAGTTGGAGTCTCACTCTGTCGCCAAGACTGGAGTGCAGTGGCTGCTCCCAGCCACTGCGGCCTCGGCCTGCTGGGCTCCGGCGATCCTTCCACCTCAGCCTCCCAAAGGCGCGGGAATTACAGGCTGAGCCACCGAGCCCGGCTGATTTTTTTGTTATTTATTGTAGAGATGAAGTCTCGCTGCCCAGGCGGGTCTCGAACCCGCGGGCTCAGGCAATTCACTCACCTCAGCTCCCAAAGGCATGGGATTACAGGCTGAGCCACCGAGCCTGGCTTGGAATACTTTCAATAAGATTGGTATCAGTACCTCCTTGTACGTTTTGTCGAATTCTGCTGGAAAGTTACCCAGCTCAGGGTTTTTTTTTTTTTGTAGGTAGTTTTTATATGACAGAATCAATTTCCTTGGTTGTTATTGGTCTATTTAGGGTCTCAATGTCTTCTTATTTCAACTTGGGGAGGTTGTGTGGTGTCAGGAAGTCCTCCATTTCATTTAGGTTATCAAGTTTGTTTCCATACAACTGTACATAATAATCTCTGATAATCTTTTGTATTTCTTCAGGGTTAGTTGTGATTTGATCTTTTGTATTTCTGATTGCGATTATTTGGGCCTTTTCTCTCATTTCTTGTTCATTATGGCTAGAGGTCCATCAATCTTGTTAATTCTTTCAAAGACCCAGCTTTTTGTTTTGTTGATGTTTTCTATAATATTTTTGTCTTCTATGTCTCATATTTGGGCTCTTATTTTGGTGATTTGGATTCTTTCTGCTAAAGTTGGAGTTTTGGTGGTCTTCTCTTTCTAGCTCCCTTAGGTGATTTCTTAGTCTCTCCACTTGTGATCTTTCTGTTTTCTTGATGTGTGCTTGTAGAGATATAAATTCCCCTCTTAGGACTGAATTCATGGCATCCCAGAGGTTTTGGTAAGATGCTTCTTCATTTTCATTTTTTTCCAGGAATCTTTTAATTCCTGCTTTGATTTCAGCGTTGACCCAGTAGTTGTTCAGCATCATGCTGTTTAGTGTCCATGTCCTTGTGGGCTTTGTGAAATGTTCTTGGTGTTGATATTTATTTTTATTCTACTGTGGTCTGAGAATGTCATGGCAAAATTTCTTTTCTTTTCTTTTTTTTTTTTTTGAGTCGTAGTCTCACTCTGTCACCCAGACTGGAGTACAGTGGCTGCTCTCGGCCACTGCAGCCTCGACCTGCTGCGCTCCAGCAATCCTTTTGCCTCAGCCTTCCAAGTAGCTGGAATTACAGGCGTGCGCTGCCATGCCCAGCTAATTTTTTGATTTATTGTAGAGATGAGGTCTCACCAAGTTTCCCAGGCGGGTCTCAAACCTGCGGACTCAGGCAATCCACTCACCTCAGCCTCCCAAGGCAAAGGATTACAGGCTGAGCCACCGAACCCGGCTCATGGCAAGATTTAAACCTTATGGAATTTGTTTATGCTTGATTTATGACCAAGGATATGATCAATCTTGGAGTATTTTCCATGTGGTGATGAGTAGAATGTATATTCTGTGGTTGATGGGTGGAATAATCTGTAGGTATCTATTAAGTCCATTAGGTCAAGTATCACGTTTAGGTTCTGGATCTCCTTGTTAAATCTTTGCCTTGAAGATCTATCTAGGGTTGTCAGTGGGATATTCAAGTCACCTGCTATAATGGGGTAGAGTCAATATCTTTTTTTAGCTTATTTAGTAGTTGCTTTATAAATGCTGGTGTTCTTGTGTTGGGTGCATATATGTTTAGGATGGATATTTCTTGTTGATGGATTGAACTTTTTATCATTATGTAGTGTCCTTTTGCATCTTTTAAAATTTTTGATAGCTTAAAGGTTGTTTTATCTGATATTGAGATCGCAACTCCTGCCTTCGTTTGTGATTCATTTGCCTGGAAACTCATTTTCCATACTTTAACTTTGAGTCTGTGTGCATCCCTTGTAGTGAGCTGAGTCTATTAGATACAGCAAATAATTGGGACATGGTTTCTTATCCAGTTTGCCATTCTTTGTCTTTTCATTGGTGCATTTAGTCCATTCACATTCAGGCTGATTATTGAAATGTGATTGTTTTTCCCTGTCATGAGGTTCTTATAAAGTTTTTTCTCTGTTTGCTTGCTTTCTTTTGGCTTTGGGGTTAATGTTTGTGTGTGTTTTCAAGTTTCTTGTTGTGCTATATTCTCAGTTGATTCTGTGATCTGCTGTTCTCTTGGGAAGTATGTGGTCATTCTTTTTTTTCTTTCCTCTGTGCTTAATACCCTTTTAAGTGTCTCCTGTAGAGCTGACCTGGAAGTGCATAATCTCTTAGGGATTGGAGGTCTGGGAAGGATTTTAATTCTCCATTACTGATGAAGATGAACTTGGCTGGATAGGAAATTCTGGGTTGAATTTTTTTTTTTTTTTGAGAACTTTGTTCTCCAATTCCCTTTCTTCTTCTGGGATACCAGTCAGGTATAGATTCAGCCTCTTGATATAATCACACATCTCTTGTAGGCTTTGTGCTTTCTTTCTTTTCTTTTTTTTTTTTTTTTTTACAGATCTGGTTAATTTCATGCTCTGGTGTTCAAGTTCTGAGAGTCTTTCTTCAGCTAGATTAAATCTTCTTTTCCATGCTTGTCATCTTGTTGTTTATTTCCTCGCTGAAATTTTTTATTGCCAAAATCTCTGTTACAAGTTCTTTCAGTTGTACATCTTGCCTTTCTTGGGTCTTATTCACTCTTTCCATCCATTTCCTAGTCCCTGTTGTATTCTGGGGATATCCGTTGGACACTTCCATTGTTTGGACACTATGGTATGATTTTTCTGGAGTTTTGTCTTTGGTACACTTGAAATTGCCTGAGGCCTTCCTTTGGTTTTTCCTTATTTGTGACAGATCTCTTGTTTTTCTCTTTAGTTCTGATATTCAGTGTCAGTGGGAATTACTTTCCCTTCTGATGTTTCTCAGTAGTCTATTCTTCCCTGATATGGGCTCTGGATTTATTCTCTTTTGAAATAGGATGGTGGATGGGAAGCTTTGCAGTTTCTTGTAGTTTCTGAAATTCTAATAAAGTAGGGATGTGGTGCTAGGAATCAGAAACTACTTAAAAAGTAAAATGTTCATTTATTGTGGTATGTGTTCCCTGAGACCCACTCCCCTCCACCACTGTATATAATGATGCAAAGCAGAAACCAATATAAAAGCAATTTAACATACACACACACACACACACACACCCAAAACTGGAATAACAACAAAGCAAAACAAAATAAACAATAACAATAAAAAACCAAGAAAACTAAACACACACACACATGCCAGCATAAAGTATTGAGAGGAAAAACAGAAAGACTGGAGGAAATTTTTTTTAAAAAAAGGGAGACTCAGGTTGAACTCTCACACATACATTGACATACACTTTTAACTATAAAAAATGGGGGAAAAGCTCCAGAAGAACAAAAGGGCAAAAGCCAACATCAACAACAAAATCAGAAGATGAATACTAAATCATTCATATACACACATAAACCAAAAATGACAAATAAAAGAAGAAAGAAACATAAAAAGAAAATAAAAATAATTGGGGGGGGATGCAGATCAAACCCTCACATACACATTCATGCACAAAGGAAAAGTATTTTAAAAATACATGAACTAACAAACAGTCAATTTTTTAAAAAAATTAAAGAATAATAATTTTAAAAGACCCTGCCCTCGTGATGCAGGTTTTGCAATTGTTCCTCTAATCAGGTCTCTCCTGCAGAATCACCTCTTTCACTCTCTCCTCGGGGAACAAAGCAGGGAAAGAGGAGAGGCAGTGGAGGTTGCTGGGGCTGCAGTCCTCCTCTCTCACTCTCATATGGACAGGGAGATCTCCTCCCACGGATAGGTACTGGTTTGTCTCTTCCCCAGGTATGCACTTTCACTGGGGGTGCCCCCGCCAGGCCTATCCCGGAATGGAGTTCTCCTATTGTGACTGACATCCAGGCTCCACCTGGGTTTGTCCCTCTCAGTTGTAGTCCAGTTGTGTGGGTCTGATGTTCAGAGGATTGCTGAGAAGGAGGGGGTTTGGGTCACCCTGGACTGACCACTGATCTCTTTGGAGTTCTTCCTCATCCTTTTCTGGCTACAGCCTTTGTCCTATGGTTGGATCAGGGTAGGGTTGGGGCACCTGGAACTCAGCACTCATCAGGTCCCTCTGAAGTTTGTGCTTTCAGGGTATTCCCTCTGGACCACAACCAATCCCTGAGTAGTTGATCTGCCAGTAACAGAGACCAGATCTGTTGCTCCATGATGAGCAGGTCAGAGCACTTTCCTGCCCCACCTTCAAGATGGTTGTGGGGTGCCTCTCTTGTCCCTCTTCCATGGGAACTTACCTCTGTACTCCTTCCACAGCCTCTGCCAGAACCCTGCCAGGTGCTGAAGTGATGAGGCAAAGCCAGGAGCTGGCAGTCTCTCTCCTGCTTCAATGATGAGGTAGAGTCTGCGGTGATAGTTTCTCCCTGCTGCTTTTTCAAAGGAAAACTTATGTCCATTTTTAAAAAAACCAATGGTGCTCTGCTTCTGCGACACGGGGACTCACATAGTCCTACTGGCTCAGCCTCCATCTTCCCAACTCCCTCCTTTATTTTTCCTTTCAAAACATAGCTACAGTATTTGCTTCTTTTCTGAATACTTTGATGAATCCTCCTCACCCATGAAATGAACATAATCACCTTGGCTTTTAAAATAAAACATCTGTCTTGGTCAGGCATGGTGGCTCAGTCTGTAATCCCAGCACTTTGGGAGGCTGAGGCAAGAGGATTGATTGAGCCCGGGGCTTTGAGACCAGACTGGGCAACTTGGTGAACAAAAACTAGCCAGGCGTGGTGGCGTGAGTCTGTAGTTCCAGCTACTTGGAAGGCTGAGGTGGAAGGATTGTCTGGGCCCAACAGATTGAAGCTGCAGTAGCTGTGAGTGTGTCACTGCACTCCGGCCTGGGTGACAGGAGTGAGACTCCAACTAAAAACTAAAAATCTATCTCTTCTATTATTCTACTTTGTACAGTCTGTTTAAAAAAAACAGACTTTGTTATTTAGGCCTATGCCATCTTTCCTAAATCCACAGTTTTGTTGGTGAGGCTGCGGAGAAATGGGAATTATTCTACACTGTTGGTGGGAAAATAAGCTAGTTCAACTTTTGTGGAAAGCAATATGGTGTTTTCTCAAAGAACAAAAAATTGAACTACCATATAATTCAGCAATCCCACTGCTAGGATTATACTCCAAGGAACATAAATTGCTCTACCAAAAAGATACCTACACATGTATGCTCATGGCAGCACTGTTCATAGTATTAAAAGCATGGAACCAACCACGATTCCCATCAAAAGTGTACTAGATAAAGAAAACGTGGTACATTTACACAATGGAATACTATGCAGCTATAAAGAAGGAAAAAATCATGTCCTCTGCAGTTCGTGGATGTAGCTGGAGACCATCATTCTAAGTAAACTATCACAGAAGCAAAAAACTGAATATCACAAGTTCTCACTCACAAATGAGCCCTAAACATTGACATGCAAGCCCAAAGGTGGAAAAAACAAATGCTGGGCACTGCTTAAGGAGGGAAGAAGGAAGAAAAAGTACACACAACCACCCACTGGGTACCATGTCTACTAGCCCAAACCTCGCCTGCATGCAATTCACTTATGTAGCAAATCCTCACATGCATCCCATAACTCTAAATTTAAAAAAATGTTGTTTACTGACAACATAAACTTATATATAAAAATCCCTAAAAATTTTGCCAAAAACTTGTTAGATTTGATAAACAAATTCAGTAAAGTTGCAGGATGCAAAATAAACATGTAAAGATCAGTAGTATTTTTTACACTAATAAAAATTTTTAAAAACAGAAACCAAAATAACAATCTAATTTATAATAGTTACAAAACTAAAAAAGTAGGAATAAATGCAAACAAAAAGGTGAAAAACCTGTATGCTGAAAACCATAAAACAAGAATAAAATAAATTGAAGAGACAAAAGTAAATGGAAAGACATCTTATATTTGTGGATTGGAAGAATTAATATTGCTAAATTATTCAAACTACCCAAAGAGATCTATAGATTTAATGCAATTGCTAACAAAATTTCAATGCCATTTCCCATAGATATAGAAAAAACATATGGAGCCACAAAAAACTTGAATAACCAAGGCAATTATGAACAAAAAGAGCAAAGCTGAAAGCATTGCACTACCCGATTACAAAGCAGTAGCAATTAAAACATGACAATGGTATAAAAATAGGCATATCAATCAAGGGAACAGAATAAAGAGCACGAAAAGAACCCTCACATCTATAGTTAATTGATCTTCAACAAAGTTGCCAAACATATACAATGGGGAAAAAAAATCTCTTCAATAAACAGTGTTGGAAAAACTGGATTTCCATATATAAAAGAAAAAAAATTGACACATTGTATGCCATATATAAAAACATACTCAAAATGAATTAAAAACTTAAACAACCTGGAACTTTAAAATTACTAGAAGGAAAAAGAAAAAAAAAACTATACAACATTTTTCTGGGAAATAATCTTTTAGATTTAACCCCAAAAGTACAGGCAACAGAAGCACAACTAGGCAAATAGTGTTGCATAAAATTAAAAGCTACTGAGCCCGCGGGTTCGCGACCTGCCTGCGCAACTTGGCGAGACCTCATCTCTACAATAAATCAGAATGAGCTAGGCATGGTAGTGAGCGCCTGTAGTTCCAGCGACTTGGAAGGTTGAGGCAGAAGGATCCTCAGAGCCCAGCAGGTTGAGGCTTCAGTGGCAGGGAGAGGCCACTGCACTCCAGTCTGGGTGACAGAGTGAGACTCCAACTCAAAAAAAAAAAAAAAAATTAAAAACTACTTCACAACAAAGGAAACAATTAATAGAGTAAACAAACAACCTATTAATTGAGGGAAAATATTTGCAAACCATACATCTAACAAGGGGTTAATATCCAAAATATATACGGAACTTAACTCTATAGAAAGAACACAAACTGAGCAAGAAGTGGAAAAAGGACTTGAATAGACATTTCACAAAAGAACATAAAAATGGCTATCAGCTACATGAAAAAATGCTCGACATTACTAATTATTAGGAAGATGCAAATTCACACTTGTTGGAATGACTACAATAAAAATGACACAAGATCAGTGTAGGCAAGGATGTGAAGAATAAAGGAACCCTTATACACTGTTGGTAGAAATGAAAATTACTACAATCATTAAGAAAAGCAATTAGAAGAATTTTGTTTTCAAAAACCTAAACATAGAATTACAATTTAATCCAGCAATCCCATTTTGTTTTTTACTCTCCATCAGTTTTTATGTATTTATTTGCTTGTTTGTCTGTTTATTTATTTATTTATTTATTTATTAATCTTTTACTTTAAAGACGTGGGATACAATTCAGGGTTAGGTCTATAAATGTTCATTATGCAGGTACCCTTGTTGATAAGGTGTGACCCCCCCTTCTCTGGCAGATACCTGCTACTGCCTATCCTGCTTTCCCCAAACCCAGCAGTTTCCCACTACTGCCAATCCTTTTCATGTAGTATTATGATAATTGCTCAAGGTCTGCTTATGAGTGAGAACATGTGATACTTAGTTCATTTTTCTGCGGTAGATCATTTAGTATTATAGACTTTAAGTCCATCCAAGTTGCTGTGAAGTTCATATTTTGTCCTTCTTTGTGACTGCATAATATTCCATTGTGTATATGTAACACATATTTTAAATTCAGTCCTTTTTCAGTGGGCAGCGTAGTTGCTTACATGTTTTTGCTATTGTGAATAATGCTGCAATACACATACGTGTGCAGGTATATTTTTCAAAGAGTGATTTGAGTTCCTCCGTGTATATTCCTACTAGGGGAATTGTGGGGTTTTTTGGAAGATCGATTTTTAGATCTTTTAGGAATTGCCACGCTGTTTTCTACAGAGGCTGAATTAGTTTACACTTTCACAACAGTGTAGAAGTGTAACTTTTTCCCATCCTCTGTTGTTTTGTAAGTTATTGATGCTGGCCATCCTGACTGAAGTTAGGTGATATGTCAGTGTAGTTTTAATTTGCTTCTCTTTGAAGACTAGTGAGGCTGAGCATTTTTTCACGTATCTGTTGGTTCCTCACGTGTCTTCTTTTGAGAAGTGTCTATTCATATCTTTTGTCTACTTTGTAATGGGGCTGTTTTGGTTGTTGTTTTTTTTTTTTTTTTTTCTCCCAGCAGGTTTGACTTCATGGTAGATACCAGATGTTAGACCTTTGTCACACAAACAGTTGCTAAATATTTTTTCCCAGTCTGTGGGGTGTCTCCTTACTTTCTTAAAGGTTTCTTTGCTTTTGCAAAAGCTTGTCAGTTTGATGAGGTCCCACTTGCCTATCTTATTTCTTATGGCATGGGCATTTGGGGATTTGATCAGGAATCGGTTACTAGTTCCAATTTACTTCAGGGTATCTCCTGCATTTTCTAGAGTTCTTATAGTTTGAGGTTTTACGTTTAGGTCTCTGATCTATTTAGAGTTGATTTTTGTGTATGGTGATAGGGTTGTTGTTTTAGTCTTCTGCATGTGGTCAGTCAGTTTTCCCAGCACCATTTGCTATGTACGTTCTCATCTCCCCAGTGGTTGGTGATGGAGGCTTTGTCGAAGATGAGTTGGTTGAGAAATTGAAGTTTTACTTCCAGAATCTCTATCCTGTTCCATTGTTCTATGTGCCTGTTCTAGTACCAATACCAGGCTCTTTTGAATATTGTAAATTTATAATAAAGTTTAAAGTCTGGGAGTGTGATACCTCCCACTTTATTTATTTATTTATTTATTGCTGAGGTTTGTTTCGCCTATTCATCATCGTTTATGTTCCCATATAAGTTCCTGCATTGTCATTTCCAGGTCTGAGAAGAGTGCTGTTGGTAATTTAATGAGCATTGTGTTTATTCCGGATATTGCCTTGGGTAGGATGGACATCTTAACAATGTTGATTCTTCCAATTCATGAGCATGCCATATTTTTTCCATTTGTTTGTATCATCTTTGATTTCTTTGAGTAGTGTTTGTAGCTTTCATTGTAAAGGTCTTTCCCGTCTCTGGTTAGGTCCAAGGTACTTCATTTGTTTGTGGCTATTGTGAGTGTGATTGTGCTTTCTATGTGGGTTTCTGTTTGTTTATTGTTGGTGGATAGAAATGTGACTGTCTTTTGCACATTGATTTTCTACCCTGAGACTTTACCAAAGTCTTTTATCAATGTAAGGAGGTTTTTGACAGATTCTCTTGGGTTTTTGAGGTTTAGAATCATGTCATCTGCAAAGAGGGATAGTTTGGATTACTCTTTTTCTATTTGGATACCCCTCATCTCCTTCTCCTGTCTGACTGCTCTAGCTAGGACTTCCCAAACTATGTTGAAAAGGAGGAGTGAGAGTTGACATCTTTGTCTTGTTCTGGTTTTCAGGGAAAATGGTTTAATTTCTGTCTGTTTAGCAGTATGCTGGCTATGGGTTTCTCATAGATGACCCTTACTAGTGTGAGGTATGTTCCATCTATGCCTAGATGTCTGAAGTTTTTTATCAAGAAGGGGAGGTGAATTTTATCAAAAGCTTTTTCTGTGTCTAATAATATAATCATGTGGTTTTTGTTTTTACATCCGTTGATGTATTTAATTATGTTTTCGGTTTTGTGAATGTTGAATCAGCCCTGCATCCCAGGGATGAAGCCTACTTGGAGGTGGTGGATGGTTTTTGAGGCGTGTTGTTGGATCCGGTTTGCTAGGATATTGTTGAGATATTTAGCATCTATATTCTTCAGTGATATTGGCCTGTAGTTCTCTTTCTTTGTTGGATATTTGCCTGGTTTTGGTATCAATGTGATGTTAACTTCATAAAATGATTTGTGGAGAGCTCCATCTTTTTCAATTGCCCAGAATACTTTCACAAGAATTGGTATCACTTCATCTTTGAATGTTTTGTAGAATTCTGGTGGAAAGTTTTCTGGTCCAGGGCTTTTTATTTATTTATTTATTTATTTTTGTGGGTAGTTTTCTTATGACATAGTCCATTTCCTGGATTGTTATTGGTCTATTTAGGGTCTCGCTTTCTTCTTGTTATAACATGGGGAGGTTGTGTGATGTCTGAAAGTTCTCCATTTCCTTTAGGTTTTCAAGTTTGTTTCCTTACAAGTGTACATAGTTGTCTCTGATAATCTTTTGTATTTCTTTAGAGTCAGTTGTGACCTCATCTTTTGCATTTCCGATTGTGTTTATTTGGGTTTTTTCCCCTCTTTTTCTTGTTGAGTCTATTTAGGGGTCCATAAATCTCATTTATCCTTTCAAAGAACCAGCTTTTTGTTTCTTTGATTTTTTTGTAATATATTTTTTCGTCTGTCTCGAAATTGGGGTTTTATTTTGATGATCTAGATTCTTCTGCTAGTTAGTGTTTTAGTGATCTTGCTTTTCCAAGTTCCCTAGGTGATTTGTTAGGCAGTTAACTTATGATCTTTCCATTTTCTTCATGTGTGTTCATAGAGATATGAATTTCCCTCTTAGTATGGCATTCATGTCTTCCCAGAGGCTTTGGTAAGATTCTTCTTGTTTTCAGTTGTTTTAAGGTATCTTTTAATCTCTGTTTTGATTTTCATGTTGACCCAGGAGTTGTTTAGCATCATGCTGTTTAGTGTCCATGCCTTTGTGGGTTTTGGGGGAACTTTGCTGGTGTTGATACTTATTTTTATTCCACTGTGGCTTGAGAAGGTGCATGGCAGAATTTCAATATTATGGAATTTGTTTATGCTTGCTTTATTGCTGAGGATGTGGTCAATTTTAGAGTATGTTCCATATGATGATGAGTAGACTATATTTTCCTTGTTTGTTGGGTGTAGTGCTCTGTAGTTATCAATTAAATCCATTTGGTCAAAGATCACGATGAGTTTCTGGATCTCTTTGTTGACTTTTGTCTTGATGATCTGTCTAGGGTTGTGAGTGGGGTATTTACATCCCTAGCTATGATCGTGTTAGAGTCAATATCTTTTTGAAATTTACCTAGAAGCTGCTTTATGAAAGTTGGTGCTCCTATGTTGGGTACATATATGTTAGGATGGATATTTCTCATTGATGGATTGAACCTTTTATCATTATGTAGTGACCTTCTGTATCTTTTAAAATTTTTGATAGCTTGTAGGGTATTTTGTCCAATTTTGAGATTATAATTCCTGCTTTCTTTTGTTATCTGTTCACCTGAAATTTTGTTTTCCATCCTCACTTTGAGTCTTTGAGTGTCCTTTCTGGTGAAATGAGTCTCTTGGATACAATATATTGTTGCCTCATGATATTTTATCCATTTTGCCATTCTATGTTTTTTCAGTGGTGCATTTAGTCCATTCATATTCAGGCTAATTATTGAGATGTGAGAGTTTATTCTTGTCATGAGGTGCTTATAGAGTTTGTTGTTGCTGCTGTTTGTTGTCTTTCTTTTGATTTTTGGGCTGATTCATATGTGTTTTCAATCTTTTTCCTGCATTCTTGGGAAAAGCATTGTCATTCTCCCCCCCCCCCCTTCTGTGTTTAATATTTTCTTAAGTGTTTCTTGTACAGCTGGTCTGGAGGCACCATAAGCTCTTAGAGATTGAATATCTGCAAATGTTTTTAATTCTCCATCAGCAGTGAAACTTAGCTTAGCCGGGTAGGTAATTCTTGGTTGAAATTGTTTATCTTTGAGAACTTTGAAAATTGGGCTCCAAGTTCTACTAGCCTGAAGTGTTTCTGTAGATAAGTCTGCTGCTATTCTAATTGTTCTTCCCTGTTATGAAGTCTAACTTTTTCACTTCTGCCTTTAGAATGTTTTTTTTATTTTATACCTACTTTCTGTAGGTGAATTATTATGTATTAGGAGCTGGTCTTCT
Source organism: Carlito syrichta (assembly GCF_000164805.1). Taxonomy (NCBI): domain Eukaryota; kingdom Metazoa; phylum Chordata; class Mammalia; order Primates; family Tarsiidae; genus Carlito; species Carlito syrichta. The sequence continues at coordinate 269,467 of NW_007258199.1, read as the reverse complement.
CATTGGTTCAGGGATTCCCTGAATCTCTTGTGTTTTAATGGTCATGCTACTGATGAGATGAGGGAAGTTTTCTTGGATAATTTTATGGAATGTTTGTTTCAGAGTGGTCTCTGTCTCTCTATCTGTCTCAAGAATTCCAATTAATCTTATGTTTAGCCTCTTGAAAAAAGTTGCTCATACCTCAGAGGTGTTGTTTTGTCTTTTTAAGCTTCCTTTCTATGTTTTTAATGGTTTGGGTTAGTTCTATATTTTGGATCTCGAGATTCTTTCTTCTGCTTGACTAATTCTGCTTTCCATACTTACCAATTTGTTATTTATTTCATTCACTGTATTCTTGATTGCTGTTATCTCAGTTATCAACTCCCTCCTTCTTTCCTTTTGTCTTTCCTCAATTATATTTATTCTACCTATTAATGTGTGATATCTGAGTTTGTAGTTTGAGACCAGTCATTCTGGGGTCTCTTCATTGTTTGTATTTCAAAGTCTGTATTCTCAGTAGTTGACCACCCAGGGGTCTGTGTAAGACCCATATTCTTCCTTTGGTTTTTCTTCAATTGTGTAGATTTTCCTCCTCCTTTTTCTTAACCTCTTCTTTAATTCTGTTGCTCAGGGATGGAGGGTGGGTAACTTTTACTTCTGTTTGCTCAGTTGCCTATTTTTTATGTGGATCCTCTGGCTTTTTTCTATTCTGAAGCTGGACTGTGGGTGGGTTTGTACTTTTAGTAGTTTTGAGATTTTATTGAAGGGGAGCTGTGATTCAGAAACTATCTGCTGACAGATGTATGGGTCCCCTGGAACTCACTTCCCACTGCCTTACAATCTGTCCACACAGTGGGGATGTAGGTTTACCCCTCTGCTTGCTACCACTGTTTTCAAGTCTCCCACTCAGATCTGATGTGCCTGTGACTGGTACAGCATGGGGGAGAGGAGTCTGTCTATCTTAGTTTGATGAGGTAACCTCTAGGTCTCGGGTTGGAGGCTGGGTAGAGCTGGGTGGTGCAATGCACGTCTCAGCCTGGTCCTGGATCAGAGAAAATGGCTCCAGTCAGCATTTCCTCACCAGTGGTGGGGCTCCTCTTCAGCTCTCCCTGACTTGCTGTCTCCATGAAACTAGGGCCCCTGCCACTCTACTGTCACAGTTGATGGTGTGGGCTGGGTGCCAGGTGATAGGATCAGCTGTATTCTGCAGTCTTTTCTCAGGAGAGTCCCAAGAATAACAGATGATCCTGCACTAGCAGCTCCAATCTCAGGGTGGTGGGAGATTGTAGTCATCTCCGTGCATGAACCCAAGTCTCCCCTCAGATGGACTTTCACTCACCCACTGGCACAGACCCACTCACACAAAGAGTTTTTATAGACACTTGCTTTTGCAAGACTCTCACAGTTCGACCTGTCCCATTGTCAACTTGCTAGATATCCCTGCAATTCCACTTCTGAATATTTACTCAAAAGATTCTAAGTTTATATGTCAAAGAGATGCCTGCATTTCTGTGTTCACTGCAGCACCAGTCACAACAGCTGAGTTTGGAAACAACCTAAGTGTCCATTCAAACAATGAAAAGATAAGGAAAATTTGGTATACATACATAATGTAATACTATTCAGCCATAAAAAGGGAAGAAATGCTTTCGTTATAGAAACATGTATGGAATTTGAGAACATTATAAACATTGAAAAATAAGCCAAATACAGAAGGACAAATACTGCATTTCCCCACATATATGAGAAGAGACTCCCTCCCACAAAGGAATTATCTTCGGGAGGGCAGCTCCCTTATGTTACAGGCTTCCCCTGCTAAGTTAGTGTTTTAGTAACCCATTGACATCAGTGTACCAGCTAGTGCTGTTGTGAGAAGTTGCATTCAGATTCAGTGAATTTGTTTTAGAGATTCTTTCAACATGTTTGGCTATTTCATGATGGGTGATTTTCAAGTGCACCTGCTCACACCATGCTGAGTGTTCAGCAGTTTGTTTGTTTTTTTCCATCAAAAACAGCATAACTCCTGTGTCCCACCATCCCGATTTACCGAATCTTTCCCACTAATTTTTTTTGTTTGCTTGTTTCCATAGATGAAAAATTCTTCAAAGGGAAACATTTTGCTGATGTGGAAGCAGTGAAACAAACAAACAAAAAAATGGCACAAGTACCTAAAGGCATCAAAATTGATTGCAATGCTCAGTTTGATAAACCTTAGTCCACAGGACCTGCAGTGTTGGGGAAATGATCTTGTATATCTAACTTAAATGTCCTCCAAACCTTGCAGAATTCTTTTCTGGGATATTTTTACAGAAACTTCTAGAGATAAAAATGAATAAACATTTGAAATATATATTTTAAATTATTAATCATAATCCCTGACTTCTAGCACTCTGGATCTAGAAATGGAGAAAGACCTTTGAGGAGCACTCTAAAAGATGTTTGTGGAGACAGAAGGATGTGAGCTCCAACCAGCAAATCTCCTGGTGTAGCAGTGGCTTCATCAAACCAGGGCCATACATTTTGACAGTTCCACTCAATATTATACAGTTTTCTCTGGAAGTTTGAAAGTACATGATTGTATGTGGGATATTATTAAAAATGTCTGTTTTTACATGTAATTTGCACTTGCTGAGTTGAGAAATTTTAGGAAACCTAACTTTGCCTTATGGAATATCCTCTCTAAATTGTTTTAGGCCTTTTATTCTTAGGTACTATCTGGTTAGTAGACCAGGTTCTTAGTTTGAAACTTTTTATTTATCTGTTTTTATAATGTCTTTTTTTTTTTTTAAGTTGGAGTCTCACTCTGTCACCCAGACTGGAGTGCAGTGGC